>NC_080543.1:121141532-121259032 GCF_028640845.1 Ahaetulla prasina
TAATAATAATAATTATTATTATTAATAAATAATAATTTAATTTTTATACCGCCCTTCTCCCGAAGGACTCAGGGCGGTGAACAGGCAGATAAAATAATACAATATATTACAATAAAAACACTATTTAAAAAACTTATTCAATATAGCCTAAATTTAAAATACAATACAAAATATAAAATAAACCCCAATAAAATCCATGTTTAAAAACCCTATTTAAGCCAGTCCTGCTTGGAAGAATAGATATGTCTTCAGCTCGCGGCGAAAGGTCTGGAGGTCAGGAAGTTGTCGAAGTCCTGGGAAGCTCATTCCGGAGGGTAGGTGCCCCCACCGAGAAGGCTCTCCCCCTGGGGGTCGCCAGCCTACACTGTTTGGCTGACTAATACTTGGCTACCTGACTGTTACGATGAAGCATTGGCTATCCTGCGATCCAATGGTCAGTGGCAACGTTTTCAAGCCAGGCCGCAAAATTTTAAAACAATATCAAATTAAAATCTGCGTTGAATTGATTAAAGCCATGACTAGCTGAGGTTGCTACATTATCTCAGCAATTTTCTGGGAGGTAATTATTATCTCCACAATACAAATCAGGGAAAGGAAGAGAAACTAGCAGTAATTGAGACACGAACGGGGAACTGCGTTCCAAGAAAAATTCTTCACGCTACATTTATCCCCGTTCTTAGTATGTATTAAATATAATCAATTGGAGAGGAAATAGTACAGGACAAGGCATGGATCAATGCTTTTTAAATCTTTATTTCTGAAAGTCAAAAGGTAATTATTTGGTGAAAGGTTATAAAACTATAAACAAGGTTGATTTTTAGTTTTTTTTTTCCTCTTTCTCTTTAGAATTCTGCAACTCAAGCAACGCCTGATGTAATGGGAACTAACAATAGCCTAAATAGCTAAGCATTCTAAATCTAAGGAAATATTTTTTTGTTGTTGTTTACATTTATACCCCGCCCTTCTCCGAAGACTCAGGGCGGCTTACAATGTATAAGGCAATAGTCTCATTCTATTTGTATATTTTTTTACAAAGTCAACTTATTGCCCCCCCAACAATCTGGGTCCTCATTTTACCTACCTTATAAAGAGTGGAAGGCTGAGTCAACCTTGGGCCGGGCTCGAACCTGCAGTAATTGCAGGCTCTGTGTTCTAATAACAGGCTTCTCTACTGCCTGAGCTATCCTAAACATATAATTAACCTTTAATACACTATGCAGTAATAATTTAAATAACTTTTGAATAAGTTAGGGTTAGGGTTACTTGTTCAGTTACTTGCATTTATTTATTTGTTTAGTCATTCATTCATTCATTTTATGACATGAAAGACATGGATAGCAGCAGTAAAGGTATATAGAAAGACATAATAATACGGTACGCATAAGGTGAAGATATGTGGTCAATTTTGTAAGGTATGAGAATCTCAGTAAATTTTATATTGAATTACAAGTTACATTTTAAAACTGCATTGCAAATTACTTGTAAAATGCATTAGGCAAATGCATGGAACTAGATCAGCTATGTCTCCATACATTTAGTGATACCTAAAAACTTGAAACAAAAAAAAAAGGAGAGAACCAGCCTAGAACTAAGGAGAAATTTCTTGACAGTTAGAACAGTTAATCAGTGAGAACGATTAACAGTCTCCAGAAGTTATGCCTCTGGAAGTTATGAATGCTCCAACACTGGAAGTTTTTAAAAAGAGATTGGACAACCATTTGTCTGAAATGGTATAGGGTCTTCTGTTCAACTAGAAGACCTCCAAGGTTTCTTCCAACTCTGCTTTTCTGTTATAAGAAAAATAAAGGCTTGTTTGGGTAGAATGTATGAAACAACATGAAAAAAGACGGTTTGCAGCTGAACCAGGGGTGAAATGCTACCAGTTCGGACCAGTTCACCTGAACCGGTAGTAATAAAAGGTACCAGTTCACCCAAACCGGTAGTAAAAAAATGCTACCGGTTTGACGAACCTGTATTTCCGACGATCAGCTGTGCCACGAGATTTATATTGGTTAAAAAGCAAGAAAACCTACTTTCTAGAGAAACTAAATCGCACGGCACAGCTGTTCCCCCCTTCGCTGTTCTACTTACCTTTTTAAGCCTCCTTTTTCAGCACTGTGTGGTAGCGCCTGTGGTACGCCTGAGTGTTTTGCACACATTTGGCATGCACTGTGAATGCATGCACAGCGAACCGGTAGCAGATCTCAGAGGATTTCACCACTGATCTGAACATGTTTATGCTGCTACTTGAAAACCATCTAGCATACGTTTATACCAAATGCAAGTGTTCTGACCCAGCTCCCAAACACGACAAACCACAACAGCACAACTTGACAGATCCACAACACAACAAGCACAACAGGCCACAACAGCAAGCTTAGAGAAAGTGGAGAATAAATAGTCAAAGAAGCTGAACAGTGAGCAACTACTACACCTCAGCTGACGAGGGAAAATCAAGTTCTCTCAGATCAAAGAAAGGGAGTAGAGCTGAAACTTGGAAATATCTTTGAGAGCCTGCCAAAGAAGCAGATTCCAAACCTTCAAAGAAAGAGACACTGAGGACCAAGAGACAGAAGAATATCGTGAAGGACGGAAGGGATGCAACTGAGGCCTCTTTTTTTAAAAAATGAAGGGATTGTGATTACTGATTCAAGAGTATGAGAAATTAAAAAAAAAAAAATGCTTGTCGGTCGAATCTATCAACTTGTGAATTATGCTGTTAATAGCAAAGACTAGAGATATAACCAAACAATTTCCAAGATGAAACAAATAGCCAAGTATTCTTTCTTTGGTAATCTTTGAGGCCGTGATGGCAAACCTATGGCAGGTGTGCCACAGGTGGTACGCAGAGCCCTCTCTGCGGGCATGCCAGCCGTCACCCTAGCCCAGCTCAACCACGCTTGAGTGCGCGCCTCCTGCTAGCCGCCTGGTCTTTGGGTCTCTGCCGCACATGTGGGGGACCACATGTGGGGGTGCACGCATACACAGAGGGGCGGGGTATATGTGCGGTGGGGGTGCAGGTTGGTGTAGGAGGCTCTCTCCAGGCCCAAAATGGAGTGCAGGGGGGCCTCGCGCTGTGCCCCCATGCCCCGTTTGGCTTCCTGGGTTGGTGCAGGAGGCTTTCCAGGCCCAAAATGGGGTGCATCCTCAGGGGGGGCACTCACATTGCATTTTTTTTTTTTGCATTTATATCCCGCCCTTCTCCGAAGACTCAGGGGCGGCTTACACTGTGTTAAGCAATAGTCTTCATCCATTTGTATATTATATACAAAGTCAACTTATTGCCCCTAACAATCTGGGTCCTCATTTTACCTACCTTATAAAGGATGGAAGGCTGAGTCAACCTTGGGCCTAGTGGGACTTGAACCTGCAGTAATTGCAAGCAGCTGCCGTTAATAATAGACTGTCTTAGCAGTCTGAGCCACTTAAGGACCCTTTTGAGGGTTCAGGGATGCCTGTGTGCATTTGCGCGCGTGTGCATGCACGGTTTGGGCACTCAACACCAAAAAGGTTAACCATCACTGCTCTCAGGGTACAAATGACTCTCCAAAGAACATTTATTTATTTATTTATTTATTTATTTATTTATTTATTTATTTATTTATTTATTTATTTATTTATTTATTTATTTATTTATTTAGTCAAACACAACAATATATATAAGTATAAGCATGAAATAAACCATACAAATTGGATACAACCAAAGGGAACGGTAGGATAGGAACGGTAGGCACGTTGGTGCTCTTATGCATGCCCCTTACAGACCTCTTAGGAATGGGGTGAGGTCATCAGTAGATAGTCTTTGGTTAAAGCTTTGGGGGTTTTGGGATGAGACCACAGAGTCAGGTAGTGCATTCCAGGCATTAACAACTCTATTACTGAAGTCATATTTTCTACAATCAAGATTGGAGCGGTTCACTTTAAGTTTCAATCTGTTGTGTGCTCGTGTATTGTTGTGGTTGAAGCTGAAGTAGTCAGACTATTTTGTGTTGAGTAGATTTTGTCTCAGATCATGCTGGTTCAGTTAACGGAAACAAACAAACAAACAAAAAAGCAATAAAAATGACCAGAGGGCTAAAAAGACTGAAGGAATGTTTAGACTCGAGAAGAATGACAGAAGATATGAAAGCATCTTCATGTATGCCCATCTTTTATATGGGAGGGTTGTTTTAATTGGGGTAAAAAGCACATTGGGATATTAAAGGTCAGTAATAGAGCTGTAATGATGGCAAAGAACTGCAGGTATTGAATACGTATAAAAAAAAGCTTAATAAATAAAACAAAAAATGTACATCCTTTTGGAACTGCGTGAAGGGTTGATATGGGGGGGGGGAAGAAAAACCCATAGTATGTCCATGACCTTGGAGGGAGCCTTAAACTTTGACATAATTATAGATGTGCACCTTTCTAACTTGTCAGTCTGGCCTTTCCCTAAGGATTCTGCTTTTCTCAGTTTCCTAGAAGCGTACAAAAGTCAATAGTCAAAGATCTTCCACAGAATACACAGATGAGTCTCACACATATGGGCGATCAATTATCCAGTGGGGAGGGAGGGAGGGAGGGAGGGAGGGAGGAGGAGGAGGAGGAGGAGGAGGAGGAGGAGGAGGAGGAGGAGGAGGAGGAGGAGAAAGGCAAGCAAACAGGCAGGAAGGCAAGCAAGAGAAATGTTAACATACTTATTTATTTATCGCATAGTAAGTTCACGTGACATTTTGATAAAAACACAAAAGATATACAGTATATAAATATCAAACATTATAAACGTAGGTGTTTTGGGGGGGGGGGGTTGCTTCATTTTTCACAGCCAGGAAATCAGCAAAATCTCCATTATAGGTTCTTTTTTGGCAATCTGTCACTATATGTTGGATAGTTTGTTTTTTAGCCCCACAGTCACAATTCAGTGATGGCATTTTGTCCCAAAGGTGTTTTTCCAAAAGGGAATTGGACTTTTTTTTTTTTGGTTTCTTTTTTCTTTGAAAACATTTCATTTCTCATCCAAGAAACTTTTTTTTTTTTTTAGTTCTGCTTCTTGGATGAAAATTCTTGGATGAAGATTCTTGGATGTGAAGTGAAACATTTTCAGAGTTAAATTAAAAAAAACCAAGAAAGTCCAGCTACCTTTTGAACAACCACCTTTGGGGCAACCATGACCTGAATGACTGACAATCTCCATAAATACATTTTGCCCCACATATACAGGGCACATCTACCATGGCCAGTGCGAATTCAGTTCAGTGTTGTCCATATCGCATGGGGCAGGTCAAATCCAGGTGGTTTTTCCAAGATGCAGCGAAAAGGTTGACATTGAGGGGGGAAATTTTCTATCCAATGTTGTTTCTGCATATTGTATGTGCTAAAACAGGGGTCAGCAACCTGCGGCTCTGGAGCCGCATGTGGCTCTTTCATCCCTCTGCTGTGGTTCCCTGTCACTGGTCGGCTCCACAATTGATAGGGCTTTCGGTTAGGACAGGTAGAGGAAAAAGGACACCATGCTAGGAAGAGACTCTATGGTGGGGGAACCGGACTTCCAGTAGGCAGGGGAAAAAGTATGCCACACTAGGAGGAGACTCTATGGTATGGGAACTGGACTTCTGTTTGGCAGAGGAAAAAAGACGCCGCGCTAGGAGGAGATTCTATGCTGGAGGAACTGGACTTCCGGCTGGCTCCAGAATTGAATCAGGGGCTTCCGGTTAGGACCTTTGTGGCTTTTTGAGTGTTTAAGGTTGCTGACCCCTGTGCTAAAATCATCTTCTATAAGTATTTAACCTCGAGTACTTTAATATGTTAACTTACGAGTGACAGCTTCAATATCTGCAGTCTTACCACTGAAGGTAACTGCAAAGAAATGTGCCGTGTTTTGTTGAAATGCAACTATGCCTACTTTTACTAAAGCATAAACTGGGATGGGCTGTGCTTCTCTTCCTATCTCTGTGCCGTTGAAAACCTTCGGACAATAGGCAGTCTTCGACTTATGGCCACAATCGAACCCAAGGCTGTTGTTAAGTGAATTGTGTAGCATTTTACGACCTTTTGTGCCATGGTTGTTAAGTGAATCACTACAGACCCATGTGGCTATTTAGCGAAACTGGTTCCCCCTCCCCATTGTCAGACGCTTCCTAGGAAGGTTGAGAATGAACCTGGGACTTTGTAATCATTTTAAATATATGCTGGTTGCCAAACACTCAAATTTTGATCAGGTAACAGTCAAGACGCTGCAATGATCATAAGTTTAGTTTAGTTTAGTTTAGTTTAGTTTAGTTTAGTTTAGTTTAGTTTAATGTCATTGCACCTCATAAGAATGAAATTAAATGCCATCTTCAGTGTACATTATAATTATAAAAATAAAACACAAACACATCCTTCACATTCTATACAGTTGAATTGAAAACCTCTGATGTTGCATTAATATTGCACTATACAGTAGAATTCAATATGGTTACGGCCCTGGGATAGAAGCTGTTTTTCAGCCTATTTGTCCTTGTTTTTGTTTATCCTGTACCATCTGCCAGATGGTAATAGTTCAAAAAAAATAAAAAAGGTGCCCAGGATGAAATGGATTTTTAAGAATGTTTTGAACTTTCTTAAGGCAGAGGGATCTATAAAGCTCTTCTAAAGAGGGGAGAGGGCAACCAATGATCCTCTGGGCAATGACATTAACCCTCTGGAGTGATGTCCTATCTGACACTGTACAACTGGCAAACCATACACAGGTGCAGTAAGTTAAAATACTCTCTAAGATGCAGCAATAGAAGCTTACCAGCAGTTTTTCATTCAGTTGTTGTTTCCTGAGAAGTCTCAGGTAGTATAATCTCTGCTGGGCCCTTTTGACCAGTGCTGCAATGTGAGTACCCAGGTCAGGTCTTCTTTTATGCTATCACCCAGTAACTTAAAACTGGCAACTTGCTCCACTTGGTCTCCATTGATAAGCAAGGGCTGGATGTCTGATCTGTTCCTTCTATAGTCCATTAAAAGCTCCTTGGTCTTATTGGTGTTAAGGACCAAATTATTGTCTCCACACCACAAAAGTAACTGGTCCACCTCATCTCGATAGGCAGACTAATCCTCCCCGAAGATGAGTTCTACCACTGTTGTATCATCTGCAAATTTAGCGTGAGTGGGAATGCAGTCATGCACATAAAGAGCATAGAGTAGACTCAACATGCAACCCTGTGGTGTACCAGTGTTAAGAATAAGGGCTGAAGAGATATGATTACCTAACCTGACCCTCTGAGAGCAACCAGACAGAAAATCCACAATCCAAAGGCAGATTGAATAAGAAAGTCCAAGATTCATTAGTTTAGACACTAGTCTATGTGGAAGTATTATGTTAAATGCAGAGCTAAAATCTATAAGGGTGAGAACCAGGGGTGAAATGCTCTGAAGTCTGCTACCGGTTCGCTTCAAGTGGATGCGCACCGCAGGCATTAAGAAGCCTTTTCTGAGTCTACAAAGGTAAGTAGAACAGTGAGGGAGGGAACAGCTTTGCCACACGATTTAGATTTGCTAGAAAGCAGGATTTCCTAGCGAATATAAATCGCGCGACACAGCTGATTGTCACACAGCTGATCATCAGAACTTTTTTTTTAACTTTTTAAAGCTTTTTTTTTGGAGTTGCCAAGTTTTTGACCATGAACCGGTAGTAAAAAAAATGCTTAAAAAGTAAAAAAAAAATCATCATCACAACTTTTTTTTTTACCCTAACCGGTAGCATTTCACCCTTGGTGAGAACTGGTCACAAGCCACATCTTCAGCGTCATTGTAGCTTTGAACCATCTTTAAGTGAATGATTGTAAGTCAAGGTCTACTTGTAATTACAGGACAAATGCAGTTAAATGACATTTATGCTCTAGGTACCAAACTGTTGTAGGGTAAAAACCTAACAGCACAGAGTGTGAGTTGTGGATAACGAAACCCCTGTTTCATAATTCACCTCCAGATGAACTCAAAATATCATCTAAACAGATCAGATGTGATAGGAGAGTAGTTAAATAGCTGATTAATACATAAAACTTCCAAGAAGAGATGAAGAGACACCCTCATTAAAAATGCAATTGATAAATTTATCATATAGGTTAATGGAGAAAATCAGATGTGGAATTAAGCTCTCTTCCCTATCATAATGATGATTGAAAGCAAACAGCCATGCTTCTTCACTGCTCACTGCATAGGGAGTCAAACTAAAACTGCAAAGCAAAAGAAAATCTGACAGGGAGAAAATTATCTAGCCCATCATAGAAACATTTTATGTTTTAACTATTTAAAAAAGAGATGAACCTTTCCTGATTTTTGGACTGAACTCATTCTAAAGGCTTCACGAGAGTTTTTGATGTGGCACCAAGATTTCCTACCATTTTAACAAAAAAAGGATGATATTCTTTTAAATAGTTGTTTTTCTTTTAAACAGAACAGCAGTGTGGTGGCCTAGTGGTGAAGACACTCACCTCCCACTCGGAAGGTTGAAAGTTCAGTCCTAGGTAGCAGCAGATATTTCTCTCCTAAAGCACAAAGTAAAAATATCTGCTGCGAATTCCATGTGGTGTCAGGAAGGGCATCCAGCCAGTAAATGCTCAGCTCCATCCAGCTGCCGCAACTCTAACCCGAATTAAGAGATAACAGGATCTTTTAAAGGAAAACAAATCTTTTAAACAGAAACTACAATTTTCATATCACAAACTGCAAAGTCACAGCTGTTCTTTCTGCAAATGATTTAAAACAAAAACTCTAGGCAACTAGCATAACATAAAAACAAAAATATGCCTATAAATACAGTAAGAAGAACAAAGAAAGATGCCAGATGAAAAATATTGGATTCCATAATAATACATACTCGGCATTACAAGACAAGATAGAAAGGCCTGCATGTGGATTAGAGAACAAATGAAATTATATGATATCATCAAGAGGTAAAATAACTGAAGTGGAAATGGGCTGGTCACATAGCAAGACGAACGGATGGCAGGCAAACCAAGAGAGTCATAGAACAAATCTCACGGGATAAAAAAAATCCATGAAAGAGACTTAAAACAAGATAGACCAATGACATCAGCAAGTATTGCAGGTCTAACTGGCAAAAGAAAGTTCAAGACTGTATTGGCTGGAAACATGCAGAATTTATCCGTGGGCTATCAGACTCCTGAATGAGAAATAACACCATAACTACATAGTATGATGGACTGTAGGGCCGGTGCAATGTGTAACATGTTCACACGGGTGCAATAGGACTGGGGTTTTTGTTAATATGATTTATTGGGTGAGGGATTTTTTTGTCTTCATTGTGAGTTGTATTGTATTGAGTGGGGTGCACTGAGGGAGCTCAACCAATCTCATTGTACAAGTTAGGGGAAATGGGGGCCAGCCACTCAGCTGATATAGATCCAGTGGAAGTCATTGGCAGCATTGCACTTGGAGCGTTTCCACTGGCGGGTGTCGCAGCGGGTCTTGACGCAGTCGAAGCAGAAGACGTGGAAGCATTTGGTGAGGACGGCATCCTTCTGGCAATATGTTGCCTCATGGACAGGTGAGCTTGGCCTTGTACTCCTTGATCTCCTTCTGTAGGATATGTACAGATCCTGTAGGATCGGTAGGTATTTAGTAGGCTATATAATAGATGGAACGCACGTTCCATTCTTTTCCATTCACACATTCCATATGGCCTGTCCATTTGCATGAATAGATACATGAAGATGTTTGTCACGCATGAGAAAACGGGATGGAAAAGATAGAATCACCCCCTTATTTACTAATCCCCTCCCCCAATTTATCTGTTCTCACAGCCTGCACATGCCATCCATCCGTCCAGGCATTCTGTGTGTTCATAAGTGTATTTCAATTAGCAACTGGGATATAGAATAATCCATAAGTGGGATTCAGATTCGGAATATTTATCAGAAACAAAGACCAGAGAGTTAAAAATAGGCAGAGCATCTATTTAAAAGTTCTGGAATAAAATAATGACAAATAACAAAATCTATGTGAAAATCATAATTTCACAGCCTGCCTATCAGCTGCACGTAAACAAGAGCACGGCCTAAGCTCTAGTGTAATATTAATAGCCTTACATTTTGAAAGCCTATAATTTATTATTTATTTATTTTATTTTTATTTTATTAGATTTTTATACCGCCCTTCTCCCGAAGGACTCAGGGCGGTGTAGAGCCAAAATAGTAAAAAACCCCACAATATACACGTTTAAAACAAAACTTAAAACCAAGCATAATCAGTGGTGGGATTCAAATAATTTAACAACTGGTTCTCTGCCCTAATGACCAGCAGGGTAGGCGTGGCTCGGTGGTCATGTGACCGTCGTGTGGGCGTGGCCAACTCAACATTACTCACGTCGATGGGCGCTTTGCCTTAGCTGTTACAATGTAAGAAGGGTTAACCAGAGAGGCAGTTTCTGTAAGCAGGGCAATAAAGATGAGGCTAGAAACAGCACCAGAATGTTTCCTTCCTGCCTTCCTTACAGGATTAGCCCTGCAAAGTGGAAAAAAACAAAATAAGATTTCTTCCAACAACCCATTCTCCAAACTGCTTAGAAAGTTAACAACCGGTTCTCCCCAATTGGTGCGAACTGGCTGAATCCCACCACTGCCTATAATGTGTTAAGTATAAAATAATATTTTTTCTCTTTGCAATCCCAATGAAACGTGTGGCTTCTGCTCTACCTTTAAGGATTTTTCCCCCCATATCCATAATAGCACTATCAGGAGGAGGAAGAATTTTCATCAGAATTTTCAGAATCTAAGAGAGGAAAGTGTGTGTGTGTGTGTGTGTGTGTGTGTGTGTGTGTGTGTGTGTGTGTGTACGGGCTATACATAAATATTTATATGTAAAAGATCAAAGGAAAGGGGAGTGGCAATTACCCTGCTCTGTCTTAAAGGCGGTATCATAAAATCTGATGGGATAACAGATCTATAATTCTTTGATAATTTAAAACATGCTACCTTGATGAGATGATGCAGATGAAGATCTGTCAACCACTTTCCTTTCCTGCAGTTAGCTCTTTTAACAAGACATATTTCAGCACAGTCTTGCCTGAATTATCTGATCTTTTAACTGAACTTGATATAGAAATCAATTTAAAGAGGCTTTCTTTTTAAGGTAAGGTAATAAAAGATAAGGTGGAATTAAGAACCTGCTTTTCTGCCCAATATCTGTCAAGAGTGAAACTCTGGCAGCTACGTGCTTCATTGTTTCAATTTGTCATTAGAGGAAGGGGCGGGAGAGCAGGGGTGCTATTCAGCAGGTTCTGACAGGTTCTGGAGAACCGGTAGCGGAAATTTTGAGTAGTTTGGAGAACTGGCAAAAACCACCTCTGGCTGGCCCCAGAGTGGGGTGGGAATGGAGATTTTGCAATATCCTTCCCCCAGGAGTCAGGTAGGAATGAGGATTTTGCAATATCCTTCCCCTGGAGTGGGGTGGGAATGGAGATTTTGCAGTATCCTTCCCCTGCCACGCCCACCAAGCCACACCCACCAAGCCACACCCGCAGAACTGGTAGTAAAAAAATTTGAATTCCACCACTGGCAGGGAGGTGAATGGGTTAACCAGAGAAATGAAACTACTACAGCTCCATTGTAGCTTGTGAGAGTCTGGAAACTTTTCAAGGACATCTTTGCAAGTGTGCAGTTGAGGCAGACGGTTCCGTAACAAAAAAAAAACATGTTTACTTGGTCTGCGTGGGAAAATCATTGTTTAATACTAGAAACTGGGGTCTGAGGATGTCAAAGATGGTTTTACCTCGACCTTACTATGCCATGTATTCAAGAATCAGTACGTTTTTCAGAAACAAAATGGCGCTGGACTTTTATTTGGATGCTCAAGTTGGAGGTTGACAATAACATTTGAACCTTGCCTTTTTTGGTGTGATGCCCTTAAAAATGTAAGGATTTCCTCAAATCAAGTCCAGCTCACATCCTGGTGGCTACATGAACATGTCAATGTAAGTATAGGGAGTGTTGTGACCGAGGCCCAAGTAGTGATTACCAAACACAATTAGTCCTGAACAAACTTATTTTATTAAAACAGCTGAGAATTAATTCATTCTCAGCTTAGTCCAAAACAAATTCTTCATAAACAGTCCTGCGGCTTTATCACCAACCTTGTTTTCTTTGGCAACCTGCCAAAGGTTTTTCTTGGCAAAACCTCCACAAAGTTCAAGAGACACTGACAAGAAGCACTGGAATCAATGTCGCTTTTCTACAAAGAGCCCAAAGGCTCATTGCTGCTCTTTTAAGCCTTATGGGAGGGGGCAATCATCTCCTGGCCTTACTCCCAAGTCATCCTTTTTGCTTCAGCTGCTCTTGCTTTCTGGCAGCTCTTTGCATGGACTAGGAACAGGCTTCTCCTGTTCCTCTGCCTCTCTGCTGTCCGGCTCTGGAGGCTCTGGAGTCCGCACATCACTCCCAGATGGCCCTGGCCCCATCTCTGCCTCCAATGCAGAGCTTTCATCCGGGCCTTCCCCTGACTCCAGGACTGGCCCATCATCCTCCCCAGCCTCTTCATGTCTGACTCCGCTGCCAGTTCCGCAGGCTACTGGCAGACCACAACAGCGAGTCCTCGACTTATGGCCACAACTGAGCCCAACATTTGCATTTAAGTGAGCTTTAGCTCATTTTATGACTTTTCTTGCCACAATTGTTAAGTGAACCACTGCAGTTGTTAACTTAGTAACTGGGCTGTTAACTGAATCTGGTTTCCTGCTGACTTTGCTTATCAGAAGACGCAAAAGGTGTCGGCACCAGGATACTGCAATTGTCATAAATATCAGCCAGTTGAGAAGCATCTGAATTTTAATGATGTGATCACGGGAATACTGCAACGGTCACAAGTGTGAAACATGGTCACGTCACTTTTTCCCCTGGTCATTCTCACTTCAAACGGTCACGAAATGAATGGCCGTAAGTCAATAGCTACCAGTAACTTCATGGAAGTTGCTTGATACTGCTTTTTCCACTGTCAATTATTTTTTTCAGTGTCTTCGACTAGCAATTATACCCTGCGGTTAGAATGATTGGAAGGTTTTTCTTTTCTATTAAAATGTTTACATCTTGCCTTTCTGGTGCAGACATACAGTGTATAGAATTATTATTATTATTATCATCATCATCATCAAAATGACAGTATACACAGCAAACGAGATAACTATGCTGGATTTCATATCACAGATCACTGGTTGAACACTTCCCAAGAGTTTAGGACTGCGTGATGTATCAGCGAATTATGCGAGCAGATCCCAGTAAGGTGGCCTTCTGCAGCTGACCAATGGTGATCTTGTCAGCGCCAATTGCTTTTAAGTGCTTGCCTAGGTCTTTAGGCACAGCTCCCAGTGTGCCGAGTACCACTGGAACCACCTGCACTGGTTTATGCCAAAGTCTCTGCAATTCAATTCTCAAATCTTGATATCTGGTGACTTTTTCAAGTTGTTTCTCATCGATTCTGCTGTTACCAGGTATAGCAATGTCGACTATCCACACTTTTTTCTTTTCCACAATCATGATATCTGGGGTATTGTGTTCCAAAACTTTATCAGTCTGTATTCGGAAATCCCACAGTAGTTTTGCATGCTCATTTCCAATCACTTTTTCAGGCTTATGATCCCACCACTTCTTTGCTACAGGCAAAAATTAATATTAATATTAATATTAATATTATATAATATATATATATATATATATCAGAAAACATATATATATATACTATTATATATAAAATATATAATAATAGTATTAGTATTAGTATTAGTATATAATATAATAATATAATATATATATATAATAATATAATATTATATTATATTATAATAATAATATATAATATTTATTATTATTATTATTATTATTATTATTATTATTATTATTATTATTATTATTATTATTATTATTATTATTATTATTATTATTATTATTATTATTGTAGCTTGCAAAAAAAAACCTGAAACATGCACATACACACACTGACTAAAATGTTAACAGTGCAAACACCCGTAAGAAATCTTTGAACACCAAATTTCAAAGAACAACAAAAAGAAAAAGCTATAAATTTGAGGCTTTTCCCCTTAATGTTTGGCTCTAGCTGTATGCCAAAAGGCTCATAACCTATCAGGGTCATGTAAACGCTTCTGGCTCATATAGGTAGAATTTCATAGAATGCACACCAAACACTAAAAGCCATCGACTTGATTCTACAGCAGCTGAGCTCTGTCATAGATAAGGAAACATTCTGGTCAAGTTCATTTAGAGTCTTAAAAATCTGATCTCAGCTGAGAAGTAAATTGATAGCTGGTTCAAATGCAATATACCAGAACAACTTGATCATAACAGAATAGGTTAGATAATTGATTTGTGCAGTAATTGAAACTCTTTTCAAGACAGAATCAGAATCAAACTCTTTTCGGGACAGATTCCTCTAGAAAGCACAGATATAACATGGGCATGGGAATGGAACATCATAATACTGGCAATCAACTTTGATTTATCTAGGACTAGGTTGTTAAGGGGACACAGTGGCTCGATGGTTAAGACACTGACCTGGGTGATCGAAAGGTCGGCAGTTCAGTGGTTCGAATCAGTAACGGGGTGAACTCCCATTACTTGTCCCAGCTTCTGCCAGCCTAGCAGTTCGAAAGCATGTAAAAAAAATGCAAGTAGAAAAATAGGGACCACCTTTGGTGGGAAGGTAACAGTGTTCCGTGCACCTTTGGTGTTTAGTCATGCTGGCCACATGACCACGGAGACTTCTTTGGACAGCGCTGGCTCTTTGGCTTTGAAACGGAGATGAGCACCGCCCCCTAGAGTCAGGAATGACTAGCACATATGTGCAAGGGAACCTTTATCTTTACCTTTTAGGTTGTTGTCTATCTATTTGTTGTCTGCATAGATAAATCTAGGTTTATCTATATGGACAACAGATGGGAATAACATGGATTGCCATTACCATATCGGTACTGAAAGTCCCACCTAAATCTACAAATAGCATCATGAAGTAGTTTTATGAAAATATTAAATAGCTTAAAGTATGTGTCTCTGTATTATCTATCCATGACCCCAGAAATATTATTAGAGTTTTCAATTGATACGATTAGATGTATATATGTATGTAAACATACATACTACATACATACAAACATATCCATACACAAACACACACACAAAGTGGTACCTCGGTACTTGGCATTAATTGGTTCCAGGAGGTGCAACAAGAATTAAAAAGGATGCATTCCACACAAATCAGGTGACTTACCATGTGACCCTTTCTATCTTCCTCTTTTCCTATGTCAATGACCTTTCCAGCATGGCCAGCTTCCTGTCCACCCTCTGTGGTCTTCCCCCTCCTTTTGCACCAACCTTCCCAGCATGGCTGACTTCCTCTCCATTGTCCGCAGCTGTCCCCCTCTTACTATTGCAGCGTCTTTAAGTAATAAACGAACACTGAGTACTGGGGCAACATTTTCACATCAAAATGCATCAAGTACCAAATTCAACGAGTTTTGATGCGGTCGAGTACTGAGGTACCACTCTGTGTGTGTACAAGTTTAGGAGCCTTATATGGAAGTCTGAAAATAAACCGTGTGGCATCAATCAACAGATATTTCAATCTGATTCTATATCCAGATCTCCAGCAAGATTTAGAAAACTAGATAAGGGTAATTTTAAAAAAAAAATCCAGAATGGGATAAATTGGACAAGAAAATTAGACTTTTAAAATGGAAAGAAGCATGCCATCTTTCACCGTTCTTTTATAATGTGGTGACCAAAACTGGATGCAATATCCCAAATGTGGTCCTACTAAGACTTTATAAAGCAGTACTAGCACTTCATGTGATCTTATTTATTTTTCATTTTTTTATTTTGTCACAACAATATACACAGGCATCAACATAAAATAACTACGTATCATATAAGCATATATATGAGCAAAAGAAATCTTGATTCTATCCCTCTGTTTTTGCAGCCTAGGATTGTATCGGGGGTGAAATGCTCCTGGTTCTGACTGGATCTTGCGATCCGGTAGCGATCGTGGCCAGTAGTTTGGCGATCCGGTAGCGATTGCTGAACCACTGGTGACACCCGCCGCCCAGGTATCATTACTTCCTGGTTTTAACTAGGAAGTAATGTGTTTTTTACCTTCTGCACATGCGCAGAAGGTCTGCACGCTACATGTGGACTTCCAAGCTGGTAAGGAAGATCAGTAGATTTCACCCCTGGATTGTATTGGCTATTTTGGCTGCCGCTGCACACTGTTGGCTCATATTTAAATGATTGTCCACTAGGACTCCAAGATCCCTCTTGCAGTTACTGCTATTGAGCCAAATTTCACCTAATCTGTATCTGTACATTTGGTTTGTCTTGCCTACGTGTAA
The DNA here is from genome assembly GCF_028640845.1 of Ahaetulla prasina. NCBI lineage: Eukaryota > Metazoa > Chordata > Lepidosauria > Squamata > Colubridae > Ahaetulla > Ahaetulla prasina. The sequence continues at coordinate 121,157,893 of NC_080543.1, forward strand.
AACCTCTCCATTGAATTTCATTTTGTTAGATAGGGCCCAGCATTCAAGTCTAATGAGTATCAGGGGTTAAAGATAAATAAGGCAACTCCCTAAAAAGTACTCATGTGCCTGTAAAATCCCAACATGATGAGAAAAAGCTGAATATTGGAAACTGGAGAGGATTCTAGTGATTTCCCTATATGGATGTAAAATATGAAACGAGAAGTTGTTCTTTTTCTTTGATTCTTCTGGTTGAATCTAACAATCCAAGCATCATTTCTTAATCTTTTTAAGCTAAGTTGGTAAAATCATTTATTTGATCAATGTTCTCAATAGTGAGAATCAGACCACAAAATGAAATGACAGTGTAGTATAATAGTAAGTTAATACATTATTAAATCATATGAAAAATTCTAATGAGATGACACGCAACATAACTCACTCAGGGTATAATTTATGTTTTGTTGCTCCAGATGTTGTTTTGGGGCAATTTGTTTGCAGACTTTCTTAGCTGTTGCAGAAAATTAGCTATATTATATGTAACATAAGGTTTATTATCTGATTAAAGGAAAACACATGTATTTTGAAGGTAGAATTTACAAAAAAATTCTGAAGTGGTATTTTGTTAGGAGAGAAAGTATCTGAGATGTCAACATGTCAACATGTCAAAATGTCAACATACCTGATGATGCCTTCCTGCTAAAGCAGGAAGCATTCAGGGCTTCATTTTTTAAATTATTATTTTTTTACAGTTGGACCTGTATTTTCCCTGAATTTATTGTACTTGCAGTGATAATTGGGATGGTTATTATTATTATTATTATTATTTTGCATGATGAATTTCTCTTAGAGCTACAGGAAGCTAATATAGCCATTCTTGTTTATACTTTTTGAACTTGGTCAATCCAGAAAAGTGATTGTAAATCAAAATATGTAATTAAAGACTCTTTCTCTTCTTCCTTCTCCTTTCTCTCTCTCTCTCTCTCTGTCTCTGTCTCTCTCTCTCCCTCTCTCCCTCTCTCCTCTCTCTTTCACTGTCTCTTTCTCTTCTTTTTTCTCTCTCTCTCCCTGCATGCACACATTAAGCAGTTCCTTCAGGACATTTAAGATGGATAGCAGATAGATGTTATTTTTATAAATAAGATGAACAACATTCTGTGTTTATATAAAAAAACATTCTGTGTTTATATCATCTCTTCCTCTTCTTCCTCTTTCCTTTTTCTTCCTTCCTTTCTCTCTCTCTCTCTCCCTCCCTCCCATCCTCCATCTCTCTTTCTCTCCTTCTCTGTCTCCTTTGTCTCTCTCTCCTCTCTTTTTCTCTGTCTCTGTCTTTCTGTCTCTCTCTGCCTCTCTCGGTCTCTCCTTTCCTTCCCTCCTGTGCGTGTGTGTGTGTGTGTGTGTGTGTGTGTGTGTGTGTGTGTGTGTTTAAGCACCTCCACCAGGACATCTAAGGTGGATAGCAGAGAGGGGTTAAACCCTCCTGCTGAGTTGAATCAAGCAGGACTGCTTTCCCCTCTAGAGTGCTCAGGGAAAATAGAAAATAAAAGGTTGTGTGACTGAATCTATAGCTGGAATAATAACTCCAATCTGATTTGCTGCAGTCAAGGCTTCATGATTCCGTGGTACAGCCTATACTCTCAGGCCCCCTGCTACCAGCTGTTGAAACCTGTTCCTCGTGTCTTGAAAGCCAAGCTTTGCTGAGAAGGAAAGGCAGAACTAAATTATGCTCAGAGTTTAAGCACAGGCAGGAAAAGACAGAAACCCCAAAGTTCTGTTGGAAGAAATGTCCATCTGGGTTCAGTTCCAGGTGGGGAAGAAAGACACTGGAAACATGGAGACTGCTTTGAAAGATGGTTTAATAGTGGAAAGGACCACATGCCTTTGAGGTCCTGGGCAAAAAAGGCACACGGATGTGTGTAAGAGAGATTTATACCCTCTGTTGGACTTAGAATTTGAGCTTGTATTCTGATTGGTTGTCAAAGTTCCCATGCAGGGGTAACTTTATAGGTTGTCTGTGTCCCAGGCTTGGTTGAGCCTTGCTGGGTGATGATGTAATGAAGGGGCTATCATTTGGTACTAGGCTGAAACTAATATTCAGTTCTCTTGAGTCTCTTCCTAACCTCTTGAAAACATTTCTGGGGTGCCTAGGTGCCTGCTTGTTTTCAAGCAAACATTGCTGTGGATTATTGGGGATACCCCATTATCAATTCCCCCCAGCACATTCTGGATCAACTTTTTTTTTCTTTTTATCAGTCCTGGAATCTTAAACAAATCATGACGCATTTCAGTACAACCAGCATACCAATCAGTGCTGAATGGAATACCTGCAATTTCACACCTTCAACTGTACCAGTTCTGATTTGTATATCGTATAACTTGTTAGTCGTTCTTGTCAGAATATTTATGACTGGGAAGACATGGTAAAAAGGTCAGCCAATGAATAGGCATAGCAACTAAGTCAGCCAATTGGGAGCTGAGACAGACTGGAGCCGGGGCGTGTCTTAGTCTGCAGCTTCTGATTCTATGCAGAGAAAAGAAATTGAAACCAGTGAGTGTAAACTTCTCTGCTGTCTGCTCTGCTGAAATAAAACTGTGAATCTGCTGTTGGTATTGTAAACTTACTTCATGTATTATTGTGTATATAAAGAAGTTAATGAATTCTGCTGAATCAGTTTATCTGTGTGAGCTTCTGGATTTTGATTTTTGCAAGGAACTCTGACAGTTCTTTAACTTATAGTCAAACGCAGATCAGTTTTTGTAGACTCATTTTATTTAAGAATAAAACCGGTTCATATTTATGACGGTTGACATGTCCCGGGGTCACGTGATTCCCTTTCGTGACCTTCTGTTGAGCAAAATCAATGGAAAAGCCAGGTTCACGTTGCTAACTTAACAAGTGCAGTGATTCCTTTAAAATTAGGGCAAGAAAGGTTGTAAAATGGCACAAAACTCATTTAACAACTGTCTTGCTTAGCAACAAAAATGTTGGGCTCAGTTGTGGCCATAAGTTGAGGACTAAGGATGATTCTGGCTTCTGAAGGAGACCATGCCCCACATTTTAGCATTTGCATGGGTGCAAATGTAGTAGCCCTTCTCTACATCTCGGCATATTGATATAAAGTATTTTGTTTGCCCATATTGAAAGATAGACTGTACGAAGCAGCCCTCCAATTACTGAATGATTTGATTCATATTTTTTCCAGCCATTCAACCACAGCCCAGTTAGGAGACGCGTTCAATAAATACCCAGTTAATAAAATATGAAATTGCCTCTTTAATTTTGCAGGACGCCTTCTCCATATCTGAAATTATTTACGATAGAAATATCCTCAAAATGTACCGTAATTTAATGTTCCACTCTATTTGTACATAGAGGAGTAAACAGTAGAGAACACCCATTTAGGAATTACACTTAATATCTATACATCATTCTGTAATTTAGAAATATGAATTTTGGGTAATTTTCTATCCGTTCAGTGCAACAGCGTCCACGTTCTTTTATATATATTTATCCTGCCCAATTAAAAAGTCTTTCAAGCTTTAACAGAATCTTGGTTGTTTTTTTCATGGTTTTCCTTCTGGGTAAACAAAATAATAATATAAATCACAATAGAATATAATAATAATATAATATCAATAATAATATAATCAATAAATAATATAAAGGGTGCATTTTCCAGATCAGATTCAGATGTCATTCATGTATATAACTACTGAATACTCCCTGTTTCTGATGTAACCTCAAAAATGCAGGTGGTCCTTAACTTACGGCCACAATTGAGCCCAAAATTTCTGATGCTAAGTGAGACATCTGTTAAGTGATTTTGTCTCATTTTACGACCTGTCTTGCCACATTTGTTAAGTGAACCACTGCAGTTCTTAAATTAGCAACACGGTTGTTAAGTGAACCTGGCTTCTCCATGAATTTTGTGCGTCAGAAGGTCGCAAAAGGGGATCACATGACAACCGTCATAAATATGAGTCAGTGTGGGCCTCTGTGGCTAAGGCTGCTAATGCAGTCTTTTATTAACAGCAGCTTCCTGCAATTACTGCAGGCTCGAATCCCACCAGGCCCAAGGTTGACTCAGCCTTCCATCCTTTATAAGGTAGGTAAAATGAGGACCCAGATTGTTTATTTATTTATTTATTTATTTATTCATATTTATATACCGCCCTATCTCCCTAAGGACTCAGGGCGGTTCACAGGCAAAATAAAAATACATATAGGATACAAAATAAAACATCAGATTAAAAAACTTATTCAACATAGCCCAATAGTTAAAAATAACAATATACACAATAAAACCCAGTTAAAACCCATATAAATTTAAAACCTAGTCCAGTCCTGCACAGATGAATAAATATGTTTTAAGCTCGCGGCGGAAGGTTCGGAGGTCCGGAAGTTGACGAAGTCCTGGGGGGAGTTCGTTCCAGAGGGTGGGTGCCCCCACAGAGAAGGCCCTTCCCCTGGGTGTCGCCAGATGGCACTGTCTGGCTGACAGCACCCTGAGGAGTCCCTCTCTGTGAGAGCGCACGGGTCGGTGAGAGGTATTCGGTAGCAGCAGGCGGTCCCGTAGGTAGCCCGGCCCTATGCCATGGAGCGCTTTGAAGATCGTTAACAAAACCTTGAAGCGCACCCGGAAGGCCACAGGCAGCCAGTGCAGTCTGCGCAGGAGAGGTGTTACATGGGCACCCCGAGGGGCTCCCTCTATCACCCGCGCAGCCGCATTCTGGACTAACTGAAGCCTCCGGGTGCCCCTCAAGGGGAGCCCCATGTAGAGAGCATTGCAGTAATCCAGACGAGACGTCACAAGGGCATGAGTGACCGTGCATAGGGCATCACGGTCTAGAAAGGGGCGCAACTGGCGAACCAGGCAAACCTGGTAAAAAGCTCTCCTGGAGACGGCCGCCAAATGATCTTCGAAAGACAGCCGTTCATCCAGGAGAACGCCCAAGTTGCGCACCCTCTCCACCGGGGCCAGTGACTCGCCTCCAACAGTCAGCCGCGGACTCAGCTGACTGTACCAGGATGCCGGCATCCACAGCCACTCTGTCTTGGAGGGATTGAGCTTGAGCCTGTTTCTCCCCATCCAGACCCGTACGGCTTCCAGACACCGGGACAGCACCTCGATAGCTTCGTTGGGGTGGCCCGGTGTGGAAAAGTACAGCTGAGTATCATCAGCGTACAGCTGGTACCTCACACCGAAGCCACTGATGATCTCACCCAGCGGCTTCATATAGATGTTGAACAGAAGGGGCGAGAGAATCGACCCCTGTGGCACCCCACAAGTGAGGCGCTGCGGGGCCGACCTCTGCCCTCCTGTCAACACCGTCTGCAACTGATTGGAGAGATAGGAGGAGAACCACCGATAAACGGTGCCTCCCACTCCCAATCCCTTCAACCGGTGCAGCAGGATACCATGGTCGATGGTATCGAAAGCCGCTGAGAGTTCTAATAGGACCAGGGCAGAGGAACAACCCCTATCCCTGGCCCTCCAGAGATCATCCACCAACGCGACCAAAGCCGTCTCAGTGCTGTATCCGGGCCGGAAACCGGACTGGAACGGGTCCAGATAGACAGTTTCCTCCAGGTGCCGAGGGAACTGACATGCCACCACACTCTCTACAACCTTCGCCGCAAAGCGAAGGTTGGAGACTGGGCGATAATTACCTAAAACAGCTGGGTCCAGGGAAGGCTTCTTGAGGAGGGGTCTCACCACCGCCTCTTTCAAGGCGGCCGGAAAGACTCCCTCCAACAAGGAAGCATTCGTAATCTCCTGGAGCCAGCCTCGTGTCACCTCCTGAGTGGCCAGTACCAACCAGGAGGGGCACGGGTCCAGTAAACACGTGGTGGCATTCAGCCTACTCAGCAACCTGTCCATGTCCTCGGGAGCCACAGGGTCAAACTCATCCCACAAAATCTCACCAAGACCGCCCTCGGACGCCCCATCTGGATCCCCGCAATTTTGGTCCAGACCGTCCCGAAGCTGAACGATTTTATCGTATAGATAACCGTTAAACTCCTCAGCGCATCCCTGCAACGGGTCATCCCGCTCCTCCTGGTGAAGGAGGGAATGAGTCACCCGAAACAGGGCGGCCGGGCGGTTATCTGCCGATGCAATGAGGGACGAGATGTAGCCACGTCTCGCTTCCCTCAGTGCCACTAGGTAGGTCCTATTATAGGACCTAACTCGTGTCCGGTCAGCCTCCGAACGACTGGACCTCCACGAACTCTCTAGGCGTCTTCTCCGGCGTTTCATCCCCCTCAGCTCCTCGGAGAACCAAGGAGCCAGTTGGGATCTGCGCCGGGTCAGAGGCCGCAAAGGCGCGACACGGTCTAAAGCCCCAGCCGCGGCCCGTTCCCAGGCCACGACTAGTTCCTCAGCCGTGCCGTGGGCCAGACCCTCAGGAAATGGCCCAAGCTCCGTCTGGAACCTCTCCGGGTCCATCAGGCGCCTGGGACGGAACCAACGTAATGGTTCCGTCTCCCTGCGGTGGTGAGTAGCGGTCAGAAAGTCTAGGCGAAGGAGAGAGTGATCTGACCATGACAAAGGTTCAGTGACTACATCCCTCAAGTCCAGATCCTTCAACCACTGACCAGAGATAAAAATCAGGTCCAGCGTGCCACCCCCAATGTGAGTAGGGCCATCGACTACTTGAGTCAGGTCCATGGCCGTCATGGAAGCCATGAACTCCCGAGCTGCTGTCGATGATGTGCCGGAAGATGGCAAGTTAAAGTCCCCCATGACTATAAGTCTGGGGGTCTCCACTGCCACCCCAGCCAGCACCTCCAGCAGCTCGGGCAGGGCAGCTGTCACGCAGCAAGGAGCCAGGTACGCGACAAACAAGCCCATCTGACACCTATGACCCCACCTCACAAAGAGGGATTCACACCCGGCAATCTGAGGTACAGTGGTCTCGCTCGGCTCTAGACTCTCTCTAATAACCACCGCCATCCCCCCACCCCTACCCTGAGCCCTCAGCTGATGGAGTGCACGGAAACCCGGTGGGCACATTTCCACAAGGGGCACACCCCCTTCAGTTCCCAACCAGGTTTCTGTAACGCCTATAAGATCCGCGGCACCTCCCTGAATAAGATCATGTATTAGGGGGGCCTTATTGACCACGGACCAGGCGTTGCACAACATAAGCCGAAGGCTCAGGCTCTGAGGGTCTTGACCATCCGGAAAACGGGAGAAGGGAGGGAGATTGGGGCGCGCGATCGCCTGCAAACATCGAGCGCGCGCCCCCCCAAAACGATACGGTCCCCCCCTTCCGCCATATCTGCCCCTCCCACTTACCGTGCAAATGGAACCACCCTCACCAAAAGGAACGCAATCCCCCCCCATAACCTCCGAACCCGTTAAAGAACCGCCACGAGCACACACAAGGACTGGCTCCCCACCCGGCGGGCTACCCCCAACACCCGCCCTAACCCTCCCACCCCTTAAAAACATCCTATCTAAAAAAAACCAAAGGCTCTTTCTCTTCGCATGCCATCTCTCTGGGTCCCAAAACCCGTCATTGAGATAGGCCCTCGATAACATAGAGGGCCATTTCTGCGAGGCGGAGGACCCTCGCAGATGATGGAGTTCAACCGAAGAATAGATCATATCTCGAATCAGGCATAAATGGCGCAATATGTCTCTCAACCGTAGAAGATGGTAAAGCAGTCATATTTGGGTCGATGACATAAGACCCACAGATGGTAAAAACGATGGACATTCTCTCACGGAATCCTCTTTCCAGGTGATAAAATAGTCGGTGCCAGCATCCTCCCCCAAAAACACCATACACCCCCAAGAAGGGTATGCAGGAGAAAAGGGGGAGGAACCCAGGATAGGGCTGATCGTAACTTGGACTAGCCAAAAAGCTAACCCAAAGCCCACGCGTGATCTTAAAACGTTCCTAATAGATAGCCCAGCTACCCCCATCCACAATCCAGAAATCCGAAGTGGGGGAGACTTGCTCCAGAGTCTAAACTCCCCAAAACGGGGTCCTGAGTTTGGGGGGGGGGAGAAAGGAATATCCACGGAGAAATAAATAGTCCATCGCCAAATCACAGCAGGAACGACCCGGCCCAAGGCAGTCCATCCAGTCCAGAAAGTATCCAAGGGAAGGGGAACGAGGAGGAAGGAGTCTCCTGCCGTTTCCACCGCCGGAAAGGCTCCGACACCGTCCAAATCCACAACGGATGTCCTCTCCATCACTGTCGCGGCCACGGCCATGCCCCCCCCACAACGATCCCCACTCCACCGGACCTTGCTGGGGCTCCTCGATGTATCTCTGCCGTTCCCAGCGAAAAGTAGAGACTGGGCTGAAAACCCCTCGCTACCAACGCTGCCGTCACCCCCCCCCCCCCGCAGCAAAAAGTTCGAAAGCAGGCTGCCGGGGGAGTGGGCCGGAATAGGCCAATGTAGACCGGAACGCCAGCCGGGAGAATGGGCCAAGATAGGCCGAGGTAGGCCGAGGTAGGCCGAAACGCCGCCCCGCCCCACACAAAGATGGCCGCCATCATTTCGCTGCCGTTCGGCTCCTGGCTCGGTGCTCGGCAGCCACGAAGCTCTCAGGGGCGATAAACCCCTCTCGTGGCTGCCGGGACGATCTCCCACCCGGCCAGGAAACCCAGGCAGCCCAGGTCATCCGCAGGCTGCATCTGCGGACGAAGAGAATGCAGCCTTGCCGCTCCGAGAACCGGTTAGTCGTCCATCTTGGACATGCGCAGAGCCTTAACTGTTTGGGGCAATAAGTTGACTTTGTATACTAATAGGATGAAGACTATTGCTAACATAGTGTAAGCCGCCCTGAGTCTTCGGAGAAGGGCGGGATATAAATGCAAATTAAAAAAAAAAAAGTGGCCAAGCGTCTGAATTTTGATCATGTGACTATGGGAATGCTGAAAAGGCCGTAAAGTGTGACGAATGGTCCTAAGTATGAGTCAGTTTGCCAAGCCACGATCATGGGAGTGCTGCAATGATCATAAGTCTGAAAAAGGGTCGGAAGTCACTTTTTTAGGCGCTGTTGTGACTTTGAACGATCACTAAATGAACAATTGTATGTCAAGGACTACCTGCAGGGAAAGATATTCTGGGAGAAGGAGAACATGTTACATCAGAGTAATTTGGAGCAGAACATAAAATATTGGGTGAGAGTCAGTGGTGGGATTCAAGTCATTTAACAACCGGTTCTCTGCCCTAATGATTTCTTTCAACAACCAGTTTGCCAAACTGCTCAGAAAGTTAACAACCGGTTCTCCAGAAGTGGTGCGAACTGGCTGAATCCCACCACTGGTGAGAGTTGAAGAGGCTAACATTAAATCTAAACCAAGGTCAGCTTCAATAAGGGGGCATTGGACATTAGGCCATCATATACAGGGACTGCCATATAGGTAGTCCTCGGCTTATGACCACAATTGAGCCCAAAATTTCTGTTGCTAAGTGAGAAATTTCTTACTTAGCTCCATTTTACGGCTTTTCTTGCCACAGTTGTTAAGTGAATCACTGCAGGTGTTAAATTAGTCACACGGTTGTTAAGCGAATCCTGTTTCCCCATTGATTTTGCTTGTGAGAAGGTAATAAAAGGGGCTCACATGACCCTGGGGACAATGCAACCGTCGTAAATCTGAGTCAGTAGCCAAGGGTCTTGAATTTTGATCCCGGGAATGCTGAAAAGACCTTAAGTGTGAAAAATGTTCCTAAAGTATGAGTCAGTTTGCCAAGCGTCTGACTTTTGATCGCACAATCATGGGGACACTACAACGGTTGTAAGGGTGAAAAAATTGTCATAAGTTACTTTTTCAGTGCCGTTGTAATTTTGAATGTTCACTAAATGAATTGTCATAAATCGAAGACTAGCTGTATAGATAGTTTTGAATGGGATTGGGTCCCAATGAAAGATCAGGTATATTTCTGAATAGAAATCAAGGTTGGCTAGAGAATTCGGAGATGTTGAAGTCCACAAGTCTTAACGTTGTCACAAAGTTATGGAAGGCGTCAAAGTTGGAGAGCCTTGATCTTCCTCATAAAATTTTGCTCCCGTTTTTAAAAGATATCTTTATTTCACACATTTGGTAAGCATGCTAGAAACTATAAAATATTCACAATGTTTAATCTTCTTTCAGAAAAGCAGGGGTGACATCCAGCAGGTTCTGGAGAACCGGCAGCGGAAATTTTGAGTCATTTGGAGAACCGGCAAACACTACCTCTGGCTGGCCCCAGAGTGGAGGGAATGGGGATTTTGCCATATCCTTCCCCCAGGAGTGGGGAGGAAATGGAGATTTTGCAGTAACCTTTCCCTGCCACGCCCACCAAGCCACACCACACCCACCAAATCACGCCCACAGAACTGGTAGTAAAAAAATTTGGATTTCACCATTGCCGAAAAGATATCAGATGCTTCTTTACAACAATAACTTTTATTTCTTTTATAATATTATTATTTATGTACTTTGATTTTTGTTTAACTTTGTGGCTCTTATTTTATTCTATATTTTAATAGGTTTTTAGGCATCTTTGTTGTCTGTCCTGGACGGAAATGCATTTAAAAAACAAAAATGAAACATAATGTATCTGGTCTTTTCTGTTTCCACATCTGACACTCTGCATGCTAAATGATTTTCCTTTCTTATCCACAATCTTTATTTCGTAATGTGAATAATTGAAAGGTACAAACCTTGTCTGTTATAGCCCTGTTATTGCTTTTGGAATATAATTATAAATATAAAAACGTTAAGTGCTGAATATTCATCTGAAAAACCACCAGTAAGGCTAAAGAAATGAAGAAAGGTTTCCTACATATTTTCTATTAAAAATCACAAATATCTAATATAAGTAGACTGTATGAGGCAGTCGGGCAGGGTGGGGCAGAGGGGTGGCTCGGTGGTTAAGATGTTGAGCTTGTTGGCTGGAGGTTCAAGACCCAAGCGCCACACAAGGGGGTGAGCTCCCGTTCTCGCTCCACCTCCTGCCAACCTAGCAATTTGAAAGTATGCAAATGTGAGTAGATAAATAGGTATCCATTTTGGTGGGAACAGTGTGCCATGACATCATGCTGACCACATGACTATGGAAATATCTCCAGACAGCCCTGGCTCAATGGTCTTGAAACAGAGATGAGCACCAACCCCTAGAGTCAGCAGTGACTAGCAGAATAAAATCTACAGTGGGGGGGTATGAGTTAGAAAGGTATTTATAGAACACAGTATAGAACATTTAGAGAATATAGTATAAGAAATCTGTAAACCTTCCTTCACAGTCTCCATTTGAAAGTCTACAGCAAAAATGAAAGATTCTACATGGTTTTAGGCAGTACTGCAATGCTTAACCGTTTCTCCTATTACGAATATCTTTCTAATACTCAGCCTGAATCTCCTTTCTTTTAATTTCAACCTGACTGTCCTTATGCAGCTCTCATTTTTTAAAAGGGAAAGATTCTCTAGCTCCTTTAGATCACAGTCTTTTACGTTGCCTTTTATATTATCATCTCTTCTTGGTATTCTCTTTTGCAGCCTAAATATGCCTATCTTCTTTAAAGTTTCTGTCAGGGTTCCAACTAATGAACCCAAGCAAATCAGAACCCTGAGACTAGGACCCTCCTTAAAAATCTTCTTTATTGAATACATCGTATCGGCACAGCTCTAAAGGAAAACCAATTCTAAATATTTCCTGCGGTTTCAGTATAATTAAACTAGGAAATAATCCCATCCCTATGTATCACAGGTCACATTGGCCAATTGGGTTAATTGGCGGGCTCTCCAGGAACTTCTTCCCCAACCTTATCCGTTGCCAGTAGAGATGACCTTGGCTCCCATGAGAAATCCTCTGTTGTGTCTAGTAAGGCATTCCAACCTCCTTCCCGCCCCCGCTTTCTCCTCTGAGTGGCAACTGAGGAACAGAAAAATGGCTGCTGCCAGGTTCGGTTCGAAGTTGACAGTTTCTTCATAGGGATTAAAACTTTCGAAGCCTTACGTTACACGTTCTTCTGAACCAGTGGCAGTTTTTCAAGGGTCAACCAGAAGGTGGGCTTCCCAAGCATCGTGTGACAAGGTGAGCTCCCTTCATGCCCCACCTTGGGTTTGAGACCCGAACACCATGCGACAGGGAGAGCTCCCGTTCCTGACTGTAGCTCCTGCTCACCTAGCAGTTTGAAAGCATGCAAATGCAAATAGATAAATAGGTACCACTTTGGTGGGAAAGTAACAGCATGCTGTGCACCTTGACATATAGTCACGATGGCCACATGACCATGGAAGAATCTTTGGACAATATTGGCTCCCTCAGCTAGGAAATTTCAGTAATAGTTATATTTTAATTCCTTTTAATTGTATATATCCTGTATTTTATTCTGGCTGTACACCACCCTGAGTCCTTTGGGAGAAGGGCGGTATAAAAATTTAATAAAATAAAAATAAAATAAATAAATAAATAAAAATAAATAGAGATGAGCATCACTTTCCAGAGTTCGACACGACTGAACCGGAGAAACCTTTATTATTATTTTTTTACCTTTTAAATATCCAGAAATGGATAGTAAATTTAAGTTTAATTCAAACAACAGATCCATTACTTCCCATGTAATGCTGCTGGTTAATGCATCGCAAGATTACATTGGCCATTTTAGCTGATTCAGGCTACCCATGTTTAACTGGTATTCTAGCATGTATAGCATCTTCTCACATGCCCTACCCACAAACTAGGTTTTCCAAAACCTGAATCTATATATATATATTTTCCTACCCAAATGAAGAACCTTGCATTTGTCACTGGACAGCATCACCTCGCTGGATAATAATAATAACAGAGTTGGAAGGGACCTTGGAGGTCTTCTAGTCCAACCCCCTGCCCAGACAGGAAACCCTAAACCATTTCAGACAAATGGTTATCCAACATTTTCTTAAAAATTTCCAGTGTTGGAGCATTTACAATTTCTGCAGGCAAGTTGTTCCACTGATTAATTCTTATAACTGTCAGGAAATTTCTCCTTAGTTCTAAGTTGCTTCTCTCCTTCATTAGTTTCCACCCATTGCTTCTTGTTCTACCCTCAGGTGCTTTGGAGAATAGATTTGGCTCCATGTTCAAGGTCATTGGAATGGGGTAATTTAAGTTATAAAAATATGCAGTCGTACACCAAACATGGGTACTGAAACAACGACACTTAATAATCCAAAGCAGCGGGAGGGTTTGGTGTTTTTTTTTGTCCTTTTAAACTGAGATACTCCAGTTAGCTTTTTGTGAAATGCTTTATGTTTCTCCCCACCCACACCCCGCACTTAATTATACAGTATGTTCTGATTCATCAACTTACTCTCTCTTCTTCCCCCACCCCTCCTTTCCTCCAAATATAAGATAATATGTTGCATGACTCCTCTTTCTGCTTTCTTTTTCCTTAGAGAGAATGCCCAAGACTCAGTTCTGATAGATCTTCATATCCAAAGGGGAGCATATTTTCAGGATTAAAGGCAAGACCCTCAATTAGACTTATCTCTGATTTCTTCAGATGTTTTTTCTAATCTTTTAATATGGGATTAAAGGGAGCTAAAACCACAGATTGTTTTTGCTCTTAATTAAGACCTTCTAAGCTACGTTTTAAATATCTTTTCCCCCTTCTCTTTGAAAGCGAGGGTACATTCTTAGTTTTTTTTTAAACTCTTTCTTAATTTGGGGTAATTCCCATCTAAACTCTGATGATAATGAACTTTTATCCATTCCTGTGTGAAGCCGGGTACAAAATAGCATGATAAGAAATAGGAAGCGCACATACATTTCTCTATAATTTGCAGGAAAGTCCCTAAGAGACTGATTAGCCTGGCCTTGTCACATATAAGGATGATAATTATGGAGGCTTAACTGAAGATGTGCTGGATCTTTGGAACAGAGATGACTAGATCTAAGACCGTCTCATAGATCAGCCCTAATTTTTAATATTAAACATAATACGAGAGGGGAGGGATTAAGCATTTACCCCTGAGTCTTTGTACCATTGGTCCTTCCAATAGAACGGCATCAAATTATTTCTCCCTAGAATGCAGAAACAGTTCAAACAAGATTATCTTTAATTAGTGTAATCTTATGAACCTATTGTGAAAAGTTTATTGCACCCACGATGGCTCTCCCTTATTTCTTATTTAGGCACTCTTTATTACTTCTCACATTGCAATTCTTAATGGCAAAAAATGAATACGTGGCTCTTAGAATAATATTGTTGCATTTTCTTATTTAATAAACACCATTCACTTCTCTGGTTCTTAGATTTAAGACGGGTTGGCATTCATCTCTCACGTAACACACTGTCTCGCCAACGCATCCAGGGTGCCTTCACTCTTGCCTGCACCTCGCCATTCATGTCGCCATTGCCATGGAGATTGGATCCCAGATGCTGAAAAATATCCATCTTCTTTTGGGTTAAAGTCTTAAATCTAAGATTTACAAGACAACCATCCGCCCTGTTGCATTGTAGGGTGCTGAACGTTGGGCAGCAACAACAGGGACCAAAAGTTATCTCTATGCCATGGAAATGCAAATGCTCTGTTGGATATCGGGCATTTCCCTTCTTGACTGCATTACAAATGACACAATTCGACAACGTTTTGGTGTTGCACCAATTATAGAGAAGATGAGAAAAGGCCGGGTCCGTTGATATGGACATGTCCTGAGAGCAGAACCTGTTGTGGTCCATCAGCAGCCTGAGGAGCTGGCAACAGAGTCGGACAGCGATGAGGCTGAGGTGGGGCCAGGTGTGAGGTGTGGACTCCAGAGCCTCCAGAGGCTGACAGTAGTGAGGCAGAAGAACAAGAGGAGCCTGTTCCTAATGCACACATGAGAAGAGCTGCCAGAAAGCAAGAGAAGCTCAAGCAAAGAGGACGACTCGGGAGTAGGGCCAAGAGATGATTGGCCCCTCCCATAAGGCTTAAAACAGACCAGCAATGGTGTTTGGGCTTTGCCAGAAAACAACGTTGGTAGCTTTGTCTTCTTGCATTTATTTTTGTTTCGGTGACTTCTGAACGTTTGCCAAGAAAGGCCTTTGGCAGTTTGCCTAATTGGACCAAGGTTTGAGATAGGAAGGGATGTGGTAGCTCAGGGGCTAGGACTTGTCGATTGAAAGGTCAGCAGCTCAGCGGTTTTTATTTATTTATTTATTTTATTTATTTAATCATATTTGTATACCGCCCTATCTCCTGAGGGACTCAGGGCGGTTAACAGGCACTTAAAAACACATAAATACAGAGTAAAAACAATTAAAAAACTTATTCTAAAAGCCAAAAATTTAAAAATATAAAAATAAAACCCAGTTTAAAACCCGTAAATTTAAAATCTAACTCAGTCCTGTGCAAATAAATAAGTGTGTTTTAAGCTCGCGGCGGAAGGTCCGAAGGTCCGGAAGCTGACGAAGTCCTGGGGGTAGTTCGTTCCAGAGGGTTTGAACCCCTAGTGCTGCCGTGTAACGGAGTGAGCTCCCGTTACTTGTCCCAGCTTCTGCCAACCTAGCAGTTTCGAAAGCACAAGTAGAAAAATAGGGACCACCTTTGGTGGGAAGGTAACAGCGTTCCGTGCGCCTTTAGCATTGAGTCATGCCAGCCACATGACCACGGAGACGTCTTCGGACAGTGCTGGCTCTTTGGCTTTGAAACGGAGATGAGCACCACCCCCTAAAGTCGGCAATGACTAGCACGTATGTGCGAGGGGAACCTTTACCTTTACCTTTTACCTTGAGATAGGACTGAGGAATTTGTGTTGGGAGAAATTTGCTTTAATTTAGTTGAACTACGCTGGGAGTGAAGTAATTCTCAGCTGTTTGAATAAAGTTAGTTATTTTTCACTGACTGAGTTTTCTACCACCTACTTGGGCCCGGGTCACAACAGCACCTTCCACAATTGCCAAGACTGCCTACCAACTAGAAGTTAGTGGTCAGCGACCCAACTGGCATCCAATACAGAGATGGCAAGACACCATCAACAAAGACATGCAAACTGCGGGCCTGCGCCCTGGACCGTGGACCATGTCATTCAATGATCCGAAAAGCAGACCCTTCACTTGTGGGAATATTTTAGGAAAAAGAAAAAGATTTACTTCTCTAATTCCAGAGTTTTTTAAAAAAATTGTGACTATAGTATGATTGGTTATAATAATTTGCTATTTTTTTTTGTAAAAATTGTGGGGATGATCTACAAGCTATTTATATGCATTAAGTGGGTTTCTAAATGAATCCAAACAATACTTTAAATATGCTTAATACACACGATGACAATAATTATTAAGTTTCATATTCTTAACAGTAGGTGTAAAACCTATTAGGACAAGATTCAGCAGTCCATCTGCATTTAAAAGTTAAAGGCTACTCTTTTGAAGGCACATTTTGGACAGAGAGGATTGCTGGTTTGAAAGAGGGGTCAAAGAGGCCATCTATCTCAAAACTGAACACTCTCTCTCAACAGAGGGGGAAGGATACGACATTATCTATCTCCAGTCTACAATGCAGTCCTTTCAACAGTTCCAAGAAGGCTCCACACTCATTTGCACCACTCAAGTGACCCTGACTGGACACAAATAAACTTCCAAATGGCCTCAACAACTCTCTAAAAGGATACAAATGACCAGCTGTCTGCAAGGAATATAAGTCCTTCCATTCCTCACCATCCAGACAGAGCTGAAGAAGCTTCTTGGATGAGAAGTGAAATGTCTTCAAAGAAAAACCAGAAAGCCCAATTGCCTCTTGGGACAACCATGACCCAGATGACTGAGAAGCTCCATAGACAGAAGGTATGAAAATTTATGATGTAGCAGAACAAGGGCAATTTATCTAGGACCCCTTCTTGATGCCTTGAGGCTTTGATTGGACAACCATTTGTCCAGAATGGTAAAGGGTCTCCTGCTTGAGCAGGGGGTTGAATTAGAAGATCTCCAAGGTCCCTTCCAGCTCTGTTATTCTGTTAAGCCCACTATGTGAAGCAGCTGGGGAGAAGGGAGATGACCCATTTGCAAGACTTGTTGTTGCTGTTAGTTGCAAAGTCATGTCCGACCCATCGCGATCCCATGGACAACATTCCTCCAGGCCTTCCTGTCCTCTACCATCCTCTGGAGTCCATTTAAGCTCATGCCGACTGCTTCAGTGACTCCATCCAGCCACCTCATTCTCTGTCATCCCGTTCTTCTTTTGCCCTCAATCTTTCCCAGCATTAGGCTCTTCTCCAGTGAGTCCTTCCTTCTCATTAAGTGGCCAAAGTATTTAAGTTTCATCTTCAGGATCTGGCCTTTTAAAGAGCAGTCAGGGTTGAACTCCTCTAGGCAGTGGTGGGATTAAAATAATTTAACAACCAGTTCTCTGCCCTAATGATTTCTTCCAACAACCAGTTCACCAAACTGCTCAGAAAGTTAACAACCAGTTCTCCCGAAGTGGTGCGAACTGGCTGAATCCCACCACTGCCTCTAGGACTGGCCTTGCAATCCAAGGGACTCGCAGGAGTCTTCTCCAGCACCATTGTTCAAAGATTTGCAAGACTACAGAGGAGTTAAAATAGTTTTTGCATGCAAATGGACTACAAGATCTTGAGACCTGGGGGTGGGGGGAGGAAAGATTTAAAGAGCTAAGCACAAATGTCTCAAGTCCTCTTCTTTCCAAGCAAGTAAGTATTCTTCATAAAGCAATTTTGGTCAGCTTGGCCAAAATAACACCATACTTTAACTTGAAAATTCCCCCAACAATATCCCTCCCCCCCCCTCTCTCACACACTGATAAAATATGTGATTCTTCATATGTCTCCTACTGCAAAGAACTTGAAATAATCACTAAAGCAGCAGGATCCAATTTGGCCAGAAGGTGTCTTGCTGGCTCACCCTCTGGAGCAGGTTTAACCTCTAACTGCAACGACCAAAAAAAATTAAGACTATCTATTTCAAAGGGCTGGAAGGAGTCTCATTATTATCATTTCTGGATGCTAAGCCTGTAACTAAATAAGGAAAGGGGGCTGAGCTCCCTATGGCGACCTGAGGATCAGTCCAATTTAGAGAGACACGTCCCATTGATTTTTAGCTATAAGTTGCAATTGATCCTTTTACTGTCAGCTACGCTCATGGACCTACCCGGTGTCACTAATCCTCTTAAGCAGCAGTCAAGGAATTGAGATAAAAGCTGTCAAATCACTTTGGTTTAGATAACACTTTTCTGAAGTTAGAGATTCTTCAGTCTTTGGATGTAATGGACCAGCTATGCAGCTCCGATCAGTCTGTAATGTGCTGAGAAAAAAGTGGGCATGAATGCATTTTCAAAAAGAGTGTTTTAGGGTAAAAGCAGGTTAATTTATGGATTATTGTGAAATTCGTAGACCAGGGATTGTTGTGAAATTTGTAGACCCTCCCTCTCTCTCACACACACACACTGATAAAATATGTGATTCTTCTTATGTCTCCTACTGCAAAGAACTTGAAATAATCACTAAAGCAGCAGGATCCAATTTGGCCAGAAGGTGTCTTGCTGGCTCACCCTCTGGAGCAGGTTTAACCTCTAACTGCAACGACCAAAAAAAATTAAGACTATCTATTTCAAAGGGCTGGAAGGAGTCTCATTATTATCATTTCTGGATGCTAAGCCTGTAACTAAATAAGGAAAGGGGGCTGAGCTCCCTATGGCGACCTGAGGATCAGTCCAATTTAGAGAGACACGTCCCATTGATTTTTAGCTATAAGTTGCAATTGATCCTTTTACTGTCAGCTACGCTCATGGACCTACCCGGTGTCACTAATCCTCTTAAGCAGCAGTCAAGGAATTGAGATAAAAGCTGTCAAATCACTTTGGTTTAGATAACACTTTTCTGAAGTTAGAGATTCTTCAGTCTTTGGATGTAATGGACCAGCTATGCAGCTCCGATCAGTCTGTAATGTGCTGAGAAAAAAGTGGGCATGAATGCATTTTCAAAAAGAGTGTTTTAGGGTAAAAGCAGGTTAATTTATGGATTATTGTGAAATTCGTAGACCAGGGATTGTTGTGAAATTTGTAGACCCTCCCTCCCTCCCTCTCTCTTTCTCTCCAAAAATACCGTTTATAAGATCACACTGATGGCAGCACCTCCATTAAGAAGCACTTGATGACTAGTGAAATGGCCAGTTTTTCTTCCAGTATAATTGTCTACAGTTTTCTAAAATGGAATGCGAATCAATTCAGAGGTGCATGAATTTACAATTTAGATCTATTAATACCCAAGAAAGTTAAATTAATACACAGTGTCAATTTTTTTTTAATTTAAAAATATCAAATAATTCAGTTTATGTGGGTGTTACTAAATGTGTACCTTACTTATGTGTTACTTACGTGTACTTTACTAAATGAAAACCATGAAAATTTAGATTTTAATCTAACTATTGCTAAATTAACAATAACTTATTTATTCAATTTGTCTGTCACCCACAAGGCAATTCTGGGTGGCTTACAAGATTAAAAGCAATAAAACCAATGGTGGGATTCAGCCAGTTCGCACCACTTCGGGAGAACCAGTTGTCAACTTTCTGAGCAGTTTGGCAAACTGGTTGTTGGAAGAAATCATTAGGGCAGAGAACCGGTTGTTAAATTACTTGAATCCTACTATGGAATAAAACTATACAAATATTTCTGCTCCCCCTCTCCCTCCCTCCCTCTCTCCCTCCCTCCCTCTTTCTCTCCAATTCTAGGGCATTGTGCTCATCTGTTTATTGGCTGAGGGCGCCAGGATTGTCCGAAGACATTTTCCACAGTCATGTGGCCAACATGGCTATATACCAAAGGTGCATAGAATGCTGTTACCTTCCCACCGAAGTGGTTTCAGAGGTGGGTTTCAGCAGGTTCTGACCAGTTCTGGAGAACCGGTAGAGGAAATTTTGAGTAGTTCAGAGAACCAGTAGTAAAAATTCTGACTGGCCACGCCCCCAACTATTCTCTGCCTCCCAACTCCCAGCTGATCAGGAGGAAATGGAGATTTTAAGCTTCCCTTGCCATTCCCACCAAGCCATGCCATGCCCACCAAGCCACGCCCACAGAACCGGTAGTAAAAACATTTGAAACCCACCACTGAGTGGTACCTATTAATCTACTCACATTTGCATTTTTTCAAACTGCTAGGAGGGCAGAAGCTGAGGTAAGGAATGACAACTCACTCTTTGCACAGAGCTTGAGTCTCAAACCCAGGCTGTTAGCTTTCCATCTAACAAGCTCAGGTTCTTTAACCCCTAAGCCATTTCTCCCCATATATCTATATCTATATCTATATCTATATCTATATCTATATCTATATCTATATCTATATCTATATCTATATCTATATCTATATCTATAGAAACAAAATTTGAAGCCCACTACTGGTCTAGCCCACCTTGAATTCCTTATCTATTGTCAAATTGCTTTGTCTGTTAGTAGTTCAGATTCTTGTAGACAGAATAAGCTTGCAATAAATTATTTTTATTTGAACCGCCAGGATCTCCTGATTTTCCTGGCACTTGACGAGATCTGAATTGCTGATTCATGGTTCCCTTAACATTATTAAATGTGCTATATCATTATGGACATGAAACTATCACTAGATCATATTAAGAATCTTAGTGGTAATGGTCAATGCAGATATGATCCAATTTTTTACTGCTGTAATGGTTTTGTCAAAGTACAGGGTTGAGTTATTCATTTGACAAAATACATATTGCCAACTCTTCATTTGAAATTCTTTTCAAACCCATGAGTTAAATGCATACCAGGAAGTTAATCAATACTTCTTTAATGAGACGTAGCATGTCTTTGCATAATAATGAAAGTTACAAAAATAAGCTCTACTTCATTTTTTTAAAAAGGTAAGAGAATATCATCATGTTTGCCTACCGTCAAAATTCTCAAGACTGTTTTTTTTTCTTACATGCAAATGAAAAATGCCATTTTATTTTATTTCATTTCACTTTTATTAAAAGTTTTAAACCAACCAATAGCTGGCCAATTTACAACGAACACACTTTGAATAACAGCTCAAATAAAAATATACACAATAAGATGCAAAATAAAAAAAAAAACCACATAAACTAAGCAGCTGCAAGTAAGTCACTGAACAATTTGAAATAAAATACCGTTGAAAGCCAGTTGAAAAGCCTGGGAAAATAGAAAGATCGTTAGAATGATGCTAGGGAGGGTTTCAGTCAGGAATCTTTGAGAAGGGTATCCCATAATAGGTGTTACTACAGAAAAAAACTCTCTCTTTTGGTTAGGGACTTGAATGAAGGGCATCATTAGGTAATCTTAATTTTTTTGTACTCTTAAATGCTGGGTGGATATATATGGGACAAATTGCTCCTTCAGGTAACCTGATCCTAACCACTTAGGACTTTAAAGATTAAAAAAACCAGATGCGTCCCCCAAAATCCATTTTATCTGGATTGTGTCTGTTTAATGGCCCTTGTCCAAAATTCTGCCATTTACAATGAAAAATCCAGTGTGGGATACGATCCCAATGCAGACAAATATTAGGCTGTGGTTGATTTTTCTGAATAAAGTTTTTTATTTATAAACAAACAAACATTTAGTACATCAGTCATTTCTTCCGTGTGACATCTTGGTGTTTTCTTCCTGGCTTTTCAATTTAATCTGTTACAGTTTTTCCCCACTAATTCAATATTCTAGTTATACCATTTTCTTACATATTTATCAATTTACTTATTTCATATCTTTTTTCTAACCAATGGTAAAATTGATCCCGTATCTTAAAATATCCTGAATCCTCTCTTTCTTTGATCATCAAAGTTAATCTATTCATTTCTGCACAATCTAAAAACTTTTTGATAACTTCTCCTTCCGGGGTATTTTCTCTGTTTTCCAATTTTGTAAATATTAGGCTATTTAATAGGGTGGCTTTCTGATTCTTTTCTTAAGGGTATATATGTATTTATTGTTTATGTCACTCATGTTATACTCTGTAAATACTGCAGTAGTTTTGGTAATTGGGTATCACTTTGAGATTTTTGATTTTTTGTTAGTTTATCAAATTTATCGGCCATCCGTCTTATCAGAGGGTAACTCTGAATGGCTTACAATTCCCTGCTGCCTCTATTGACTCAAATGGCATACAGTAGTGGCCAAAATTGTGGAAATCTTTTGGGGAAAATTTTTGAGGTTTGATGGCTAATAACACCACATTTTTTTTCTTTTTCTTTTTTTGGAGTTTCAAGATAATTGTATTCCATATCTGGAATGGTCTGGGAATAGCCCAGCTCTTACCCAACTGAAAATCTATGCAGCCGACTAAAGAAACTTGTTAGTCAGAAGCGACCCAGCAATAAAACCCAGTTAATAAAGCAATCATTCCATCTTAGTTTCACATTGTAACAGCTGCAGAACTAAAAGACTTGGTTCCCTCCATGAGAAGACGTTGTAAGGCCGTAATTCATGCTAAAGGTTACCCAACTAAGTATTAACTGACATGGTGATTATTTTTGCATGTCTCGTTTTTTCTACTTTTCTTCTTTATACTGTAACTGCTATTCTAATAGCAAATCCTTCATAAAACTTATTGCATTACATTATTGATTAAATTATCTTTCCATTGATATATAGTTTTATGGTAATACCGCGTTTCCCCGAAAATAAGACCCTGTCTTATATTTTTTTGAACCCTGAAATAAGCACTTGGCCTTATTGCCATGTGCTCAAAAGCCCGATTGGGCTTATTATCAGGAGATGTCTTATTTTGGAGAAATCAGGGTACTAAAAAAAAGTGATGTTATTAGCTAGTTTTAAAAAATACACTTTTCCCAAAAGGTTTCCACAATTTTGGATGCTACTGTAAGTGCAGAATATATTATGAAAGCTGAAGAACTTCTCAAGCTGACTGCTATTAGTAGACGAGAACTTTTTGGAGAAAGTTTGGTGCTGGACAAATTTAGATTCTAAACCACATACAAATTGTAGACATTAACCTACTCTGTGCTCGTTATCACTATGGCTTAAACTTTTATAACATGATGTAATGTGTTTTATGGGCCATAATACATAACAGAGTTATAGCATTGGTGTACTATTGAATTAAACGAAATCGCAACCATTGAGGTATAATCCCTAAGCTATATGGATTTGTGATGCCATAAATTTTGAGTAGGAAGCTTTAACAGCAAGTTCTTTTCTTGTGGTTTGGTATTAATTCTCACCCATGTATCCATCTGGATTTAGTTTTGATCAGCTGCATGATTGATTTCCCAAACAATGTTCCTAAATATTAAAAATTACAATTATTGGATATTGTATTGTACAAAACCCTTACCGACTAGAAGAATGTTTATCTCTATTTCTAAAGCTATTCTTTGCTATTCAAATCTATCTTTTTCTTCACATTATTCATCCTGCACATTATTTTGGTCTCCCACTGATACAAATATATATCTGCTATACCATATCCTGTCAGAAAAGCTTCCTTGTAGATAATTTTTTTTTAAATGAGCAGTTATATTGATGAGTTAATTTTACCATATTGATATTTATATTGGATATATATTTTATCTAAAAAAAACCATATTATTATTCCAGCCAATGCATGCAATAAATTGGGACAAGAACATTAGCCTTCAAAGTTGCCCATAATCTTCGCTTTTCTCTTAATACCAGTGGCCATAAAAAAATTAAGGATACGTAATCATTATTTCAGAACTTCTAGTTCATATCTGCCTTCATTAGAAATAATCAATTTTCAGATGGAATCGTTTTAGGAAAGGAGCTATTGATTCTTTTTTTCCTTGAGATATTAAGAGCATTGCATAGAGAAACATTTCTTCATGTTTGAAGGAGATGGTTTTTTGGTCTCTCTCTTTCTTAAAAGGTAGTTTTCAATGGATTCAAGCCCAGTTAATCAAATAAAGGCCTAGTTTTCAATTACAGGAAAGCAGATTTCAGCTGAACATTAGGGAAATCTTATTGACTGGAGGAAAAGTCATTTAACAACAGAAGAATTGCCTGAACTGATGGCAGTAAGTTAACTTGCGCAGGTTAGAATAGAATAGAATAACAGAGTTGGGAGGGACCTTGGAGGTCTTCTAGCCCAACCCCCTGCTTAGGCAGGAAACCCTATACCATTTCAGATAAATGGTTATCCAACATCTCCTTAAAAACTTCCAGTGTTGGAGCATTCACAACTTCTGGAGGCAAATTGTTCCACTGATTAATTCTTATAACTGTCAGGAAATTTCTCCTTAGTTCTAAATTGCTTCTCTCCTTGATTAGTTTCCACCCATTGCTTCTTGTCCTGCCCTCAGGTGATTTGGAGAATAGCTTGACTCCCTCTTCTTTGTGGCAGCCCCTGAGTATTGGAAGACAGCTATCATGTCTCCCCTAGTCCTTTTCATTAAACTAGTTCCTGCAACCGTTCTTCATGTTTTAGCCTCCAGTCCCCTAATCATCTTTGTTGCTCTTCTCTGCACTCTTTCTAGAGTCTCAACATCTTTTTTATATCGTGGCGACTAAAACTGGATGCAGTATTCTAAGTGTGGCCTTACTAAGGCCTTATAAAGTGGTATTAACACTTCGCGTGATCTTGATTCTATCCCTCTGTTTATGCAGCCTAGAACTGTAGTTGGCTTTTTTGGTAGCTGCAGCACACTGCTGGCTCATATTTAGATGATTGTCCACTAGAACTCCAAAATCCCTCTCACAGTTACTACTATTGAGCAAGGTACCACATAAGGTTGTCTTATAACTCTGAATTTCCTATATCAAGTTGTATGGTGTATAAAAATCTTTTATTTTTCATTTTATTCGGTATTTTGTTTTGTGGCCAGTGACTTGGAAACTCTTAATAAGAGATTAGACAGGAGGAATATTAACAGATGTTTCTTTTAAGAGCAGCTGTTCGGATTTATTTCTCTATTTTCACTGAGACTAATGTGTCAAATTGGAAAGGGTGATGAATTCCCCCATCCAGTACCTGCTCTGCAAATATTCTTATAAGGGTAGTCCTTAACTTACAACGATTCATTTAGTGACGGTTCAAAGTTACAAGGAGACCCAAAAAAATTGACTTATGACCATTCTTCACGCTTACGACTGCTGCAGCACCCCTGTGTCTGTGCAATCAAAATTCAGACGCCTGGCAACCGACTCGTATTTATGACGGCTGCAGTATCTCCGGATCATGTGATCACCTTTGGCAATCTTCTGACCAGCGACGTCAATGGGGAAGGCAGAGTCACTTAACAACCGCAGTGATTCACTTAACAACGGTGGTGGGAAAGGTTGTAAAATGGGGCAAAGCGGCCTTCACAACTGTCTTGCTCAGCAACAGGAATTTTGGGTTCAATTGCAGTTATAAGCCGGGGACTACCTGTATGTCTGTATGTGCCTGTGCGTCTCAAGGAGAAGAAGGAGAAATTAATTAACACTGTGGAATATACCTATACCTTGTTGTGGTCTGCCAGGAGCCTGCAGACCTGGCAGTGGAGTCGGACAGTGAGGAGGCTGGGAGGATGATGGGCCAGTCCTGGAGTCAGGGGAAGGCCTGGATGAAGGCTCTGCGTCAGAGGCAGAGATGGGGCCAGGGCCATCTGGAGCGATGCGCAGACTTCAGAGCCTCCGGAGGCGGACAGCAGAGAGGTAGAGGAACAGGAGGAGCCTGTTCCTAGTGCACATATAAGAAGAGCTGCCAGAAGGCAAGAGCAGCTGAAGCAAAAAGGACGACTCGGGAGTAAGGCCAGAAGATGTTTGGCCACTCCCATAAGGCTTAAAAGAGCAGCAACGAGCCGTTGGGTTTTTTGTGGAATAGCAATGTTGAGTCCATTGCTCCCCTTTATTTTTTCCCTTTATTTCTAGACTCAAGCCATTCATACCATTTATTCCAGACTATGTCATAATCTGTCTCTTCTTTCTCTTTAATTTCTTTTGTTAATTTGTCCATTTCGGCACGCTCTAAAACTTTCCCTATCACTTCTTCATCTGTTGGTATCTTTTCCTGTTTCCAATGTCTTTCAACTAGCTATTTGTTTTGCATTTTGAAGATTTTTCTAAAAAATTCAAAATTCAGGCCTTTGAGGTCTGACTACATTACACAGAGGAACAGCTTCCCCTGTATATAATCTACCCATTATCTGGAAAAAAAAAGGCAATTAAAAAATTGAGGTTGAAAATATATTTAAAACAAACGAGTTATTCACAAGGTAGACAAAAATTTCGAATGTCTTATTTCCATTTCTCTGTCTCTCTCGCTCTTTTCACATGTTGTCATAGCCCCTGTGTCCACCCTCGACTTTTTTTAAAAAAGTGATTTTATTTAATCATATTTATCCCATAAAGCACCCAAGCTGTATGTAAAATATGGATTAGCAGGGTGTTAAAAGTCCATCTGTTGCTGATAAAATTCTCGCATGGAGTTGCGTGGCAACCTTTGTGGAGGCGAGCATGCAGCCCAGACTCCCCGTGTTGTTTTTGTTGCGTTTCCAAGTGTGTCCTTGACGCAGAAATGGCAGGTAGATTTTTCTCTCGCTGGGATGTCGGCTGTGAAGAGAGGCTCCCATTACAGGGGTGTTACAGCTGGTTTGAAATTACTGGGATCTCAAAATGATTCCTCTTACGTTTTATTCTTCCCCGCTGCCAGCTTTACATTCCTATGACGCCAAGATGAGCTTCTGCTTCCATTTTTTGTTCTCCTTTCAGACAGGACAACAAAATTGATCAACCCAAACTTTTAAGTGCCAAGGGCATGGCGGAAATGATCTAAAACTCTTGGGTTGGCCTTCTTTAGCCTTGGGTTTATTTCAGTAAGGGACACGGTGGCTCAGGGGTTAGGACGTTGAGCTTGTCGATCGAAAGGTCGGCGGTTCGGCGGTTCGAATCCCTAGTGCTGCCGTGTAATGGGGTGAGCTCCTGTTACTTGTCCCAGCTTCTGCCAACCTAGCAGTTTTGAAAGCACGTAAAAATGCAAGTAGAAAAAATAGGGACCACCTTTGGTGGGAAGGTAACAGCATTCCGTGCGCCTTTGGGGTTGAGTCATGCCGGCCACATGACCACGGAGACGTCTTCAGACAGCGCTGGCTTTTCAGCTTTGAAACGGAGATGAGCACCGCCCCCTAGAGTCGGCAACGACTAGCACGTATGTGCGAGGGGAACCTTTACCTTTACCTTATTCCAGTGGTGAAATCCAAATTTTCTTACTAGCGGTTTGGTGGGCGTGGCTTGGTGGGCATGGCAGGGGAAAGATACTGCAAAATCTCCATTCCCACCTCACTCCAGGGGAAGGATACTGCAAAATTCCCATTCCTTCCCCACTCCTGGGGGTAAGATATTAGATATTACAAAATCTCCATTCCCACCCCACTCTGGAGCCAGCCAGAGGTGGTATTTCCCAGTTCTCCAAACTACTCAAAATTTCCACTATCGGTTCTCCAGAACCTCTCAGAACCTGCTGGATTTCACCCTCCGTTTCTTCCCTATAGTTGTGATGCTCCTCCTGGCGACTTGGGAGTTGTAAGGTTTTCTTACCATAGTTTATTGCGTGCGCCAAAGATTGAATCTTTTGAGAAGAAACATCGCCATGACCATTGCAACATTAACTTCAGGTGACTGTAGGGTGCTCGTCATTTAAGTAGCAGAATGAATATTAGGTGGTCAATTTGTGTGACATTAGTATGGATTAGACTTTTTGGAGTTCACCTTTAGAGTCATATTTTGCAGAGTAGCGTACAGAGTAGCATACATGTTTAAAATCCCTCCTTCCCAAGGGGGTGTCATTACTGACTAGGTGGCTCAGTGGCTAAGACACTGAGCTTGTCGATCAGAAAGGTCGGCAGTTTGGTGGTTCGAATCCCTAGTACAGGTCTAGGGAGCAGGGGGTTGGCTAGTGAGCAGGGGGGTTGGACTAGATGACCTCCAGGGTCCCTTCCAACTCTGTTACTGTAACATGAAACAGATGCTCACGCACACATGTATGGGAATGAAATCCAGCCAGTTCGGACAGGTTCTGGAGAACCGGTAGCGGAAATTTTGAGTCGTTCGAAGAACCGGCAAATACCACCTCTGGCTGGTCCCAGAGTAGGGTGGGAATGGAGATTTTGCAATATCCTTCCCCCAGGAGTGGGGTGGGAATGGAGATTTTGCAGTATCCTTCCCCTGGAGTGGAGTGGGAATGGAGATTTTGCAGTATCCTTCCCCCAGGAGTGGGGAGGGAATGGGGATTTTGCAGTATCCTTCCCCGCCATGCCCGCCAAGTCCAGACCATGAAGCCACACCACGCCCATCAAGCCACGCCCACGGAACCAGGTAGTAAAAAAAATTTGAATTCCACCCCTGACATGTATGATGTTATCCATTCAATTGTGCCCAACTCTTGGTGATTCTATGGGCCAGTTTCTCCACATCTTCCTATCTTGATAGATAGCTACAGAATAATAAAGTTGGAAGGGACTTTGGAGGCCTTCTAGTCCAACCCCTGCTCAAGCAGGAGACCCTATACTATATTTCAGACAAGTGGCTGTCTAATTTCTTCTTAAAAGCCTCCACTGATAAAGCACCCACAACTTCTGACGGCAAACTGTTCCTCTGGTTAATTAGGAAGTTTATCCTTACTTCTAAGTTGCTTCTCTCCTTGAATGATTTCCATCCATTGGGTCTTGAGCAAGGTGTCACCTAATCCAGGGGTTAGCAACCTGCAGCTCCGGAGCTACGTGTGGCTCTTTCATCCCTCTGCTGTGGTCTAAATGGCTCTTTTGAGTGTTTAAGGTTGCTGACCCCTGCTAATCTGTACTTGGACATTTGGTTTTTCTTGCCTAAGTGTAAAATTTTATTTTTCTCTACATTACATTTCATTTTGTTGGATAGGGCCCGGTGTTCAAATCTGTCATTTCCAGTTTCCAGCAAAAACAATGGGCTCACTTAACAACTGCCATATTAATAATTTGCACAAAAAAAAAGGTCGTAAAATTGGGTAGGTAATGTGGGTGACCCACTTGATTACTGTAACAACTTACGACCCTAATAGCCCTTAAGACTTATATACTACTTCACAGTGCTTTATAGTCCTCTCTAAGCTGTTTACAGAGTCAGCATATTGCCCCCAACAATCTGGGTCCTCATTTTACTGATCTTGGAAGGATGGAAGACTGAGAAAACCTTGAACCGGTCAGGATCGAACTCCTGGCAATGGGCAGAGTTTCTCTATAATGCTGCATTCTAACCACTGCACCACCATTGCAAACATGAGTCGGGGACTACATGCACGTGATTTTCCCCATTAGAAATAAATTCTAATTAAAAGTATTTTTTGTTTCCTCTCTTTTTATCCAGTTTCAGATTTCTGTGGTTATCTGACTGCTCTGCGATTTGTTTTAATTGTTGGCTAGCTGCAATTTTCTTTACGCTTTCTTCCTAAATGCGTCTGTCTCTAAATGCCTGGTTTGCATCTCTACCCGCCTCCATCTCTGCTATATTTTTCTACAACCAAATACTGTGCTACGGCTGCTTTTCGTTGTGGTGAAATCTGTCAATAAATGGGCCTATTGAACGCTTTGCTTTAAAGCAAGATATTGTATTTAAATTACGTGTCAGAACTGGTGCCTTCTTTATAGGTGACCTGCTGAGAGGTTAGCCATGCAACCTTGCTCTATTAGAAGCTTATGCATCATATAATTCAGGAGAGCTATTATATTATGTATAGATACCAAGATTCTGATGACTCTGGCATAGGGTGTTGTTTTTTTTTAGTTTTTATGTTGTAAGCTTGTTTTTCTTCAAATAGAAAGTTTGAAATGCTTTTTTTCAGTTAATTGTTTATAATTATTACTTACAACCTCAACATGATTGAATGTCTCTAGGATGCACATAATGGATTTTTATATTGTTTGAGTTTCTAGAAATTCAGTCTCATTTCTGGATTCCTCCTTTATAAGAGCACAGTGGTGAGAGCTAAGCCATTGGGGCCAAGAGAAGGGGAAAGGTTTCTGTCTGTCTGTCTGTCTGTCCGTCTGTCCATCTGTCCATCCATCTCTCTCTCTCTCTCTCTCTCTCTCTCTCTCCATCCATCCAAACATCAATCCATCCATCCATCCATCCATCCAAACATCCATCCATCTATCTATCTACCCTGTTTCCCCTAAAATAAGACATCCTCTGATAATAAGCCCAATTAGGCTTTTGAGAACATGTGTTAAAATAGCCACCCCCCAAATAAGCCCTCCCCAAAAATATTTAAATGCATGCACAGCCTGTCCCCACCATTTGTTCTGTCCCCCTCGCCTCAGTCCAAGCAATGACTTAATTAGCCGGCAACTATCAACTTCTGGCAGCAAACTAGCGCGTGTCTGCCAAGTGTCTCTGTTATCTCTCTTGCTGCCGATGAATCAACCAGGAACAAACAGTACTTCAGCTCTAGTTAAGCAGTTGATTTGCTTGCCACGAAGGGGTATAGTAGCCCTTGCTGCTTTTATATCCTGTGGGGTATGGCTCCATGACTCAGCACTTCCTAGGCCTGCCCCACCCTTGCTTCTGTTGTTCCCGCCTCTCCTGCCTACGAAACCTAGGGTTCAGCCAGGCCTGATTGCCATCAGCCGGGTCTGGAGGCGTGGCCTGGGGAGGGAAGAGTCAGGTCTCATTATCTCCTCCACCTGGCCTGCCTCCTGGAGCTGAGCCAGGGAAGCCGGTGCTCCAGAGGTAAATCCTGATGGCCCTTCCCCCTCACTTTCCGAGTCACTTTCTGGCAAGGGCCCCGGCTTGGGGGGCACAGACACAACACCATTTCTTCTTGTTAGGATTAGGGAGACAGAGCTGGAAATTAGGTAAGACGGCAAGAGGAGCCCCATCTTGCTCCACCTGCCCTAAAATAATAAGACTTCCCTGAAAATAAGGCCAAGGGTTTATTTCGGGGTTCAAAAAAATATAAGACAGGGTCTTATTTTCAGGGAAACACTATCTATCTATCTATCTATCTATCTATCTATCTATCTATCTATCTATCTATCTATCTATCTATCTATCTATCCAGCCATCCATCCATCCATCCATCCATCCAGTGGTGGGATTCAAATAATTTAACAACTGGTTCTCTGCCCTAATGACCAGCAGGGTAGGCGTGGCTCGGTGGTCATGTGACCGTGTGGGCGTGGCCAACTCAACATTACTCACGTCGATGGGCGCTTCGCCTTAGCTGTTACAATGTAAGAAGGGTTAACCAGAGAGGCAGTTTCTGTAAGCAGGGCAATAAAGTTTAGGCTAGAAACAGCACCAGAATGCTCCCTTCCTGCCTTCCTTATAGGATTAGCCCTGTAAAGGGGAAAAATTAGCTGTTACAATGTAAGAAGGGTTAACCAGAGAGGCAGTTTCTGTAAGCAGGGCAATAAAGTTTAGGCTAGAAACAGCACCAGAATGCTCCCTTCCTGCCTTCCTTATAGGATTAGCCCTGTAAAGGGGAAAAAAAACAGAAGGAGATTTGTTCCAACAACCAGTTGTCCGATCTGCTTAGAAAGTTAACAACCAGTTTTCCCAAATAGGTGCGAACTGGCTGAATCCCACCACTCACTCACTCATTCACTCATTCTATCTTCCTTCCTTCCTTCCTTTTTTATTTTTATTTATTTGTTTGCTTCCTACCTTTAATATTTTACAAATAACTCAAGATGGTGAACATATCAAACACATCTTCCTCTTCCTATTTGCCACAAAAATAACCTGTGAGGTACATTGGGCTGAGAGAGAGGGACTGGCCCAAAGTCCCCCAAGTTGTCTGGCTTGTATGGCTAAGGCAGGATTTGAACCCACAGTCTCCAGTTTTCTAGCCTGAAGACTTAACCACTAGACCAAACAGCCTCTCTTCCAGGTTTTTGATTTTCTCCTAGGAACAAATAGAAAGCATTCAATAATAGTTATACACACACACACACACACACACACACACACACACACACACACACATATATGTAGGTCTTTGGTTATTCGGGTTTTCTCCCGCGTAAAATTGGAAGTGTCTTGGCGACGTTTCGACGAAGTCTCATTCGTCATCTTCAGGCTTCAGCTTCGTGCTTCTGGGAGCAATGTGTGATTGCAGCTGTTTCTTCCTTTTTAACTGCTAGTGGGGGTTTGAACTGATTGGGTGGGAGCTTGGTTGTGCTCTGATTGGATGGGGTTTTTTTGTGCTCTGATTGGCTGGGGGTGTGTCCTGTTTGGGTGGGGGCTTGGTTCTGCTCAGATTAGTCTGAGTTGCAGGGGGATTTGAGCTGGTGAGCTGCTCAATATACACACACACACAGAGAGGGGGGAATGGATAGATAGATAGATAGATAGATAGATAGATAGATAGATAGATAGATAGATAGATAAGAAGAAAGAGAGAGAGAGAATTGCAATTATTTTTATTTATTTATAGTAAATAAATACATTTTCTCATGTGTGGATCTTCACAACCCTGTGGACCCATGTCTTCTACTGGATGTTGCCTAAATTCATGTTCATTGTGTTGATGACACTATCTAACCATCTTATCCTCTGCCATTCCCTTCTCCTTTTGCCTTCCACTGCAAATTTTACAACCCAGAGTAAAAAAAGGAGCAATGCGCAAGCAACCAAACGCTGTTCAGGACTGGCACCCCAAAACCATCAACTGGAATGTTAATGTGGGGGGGCAGAGAGGAGAACCACCAGGCTCTTCAGGGCAAGGAACCTACAACTCGGGCAACCACAACCAAAAATGCTCCTGTGGCAGGGAGACTCAAAGCAAGCCCACTTAATCTTAACTATATAAAGAAAGAGATTCAAGTCCAGCCGTTTGCCTTCATGATTATTTAAAATGGAATTATAAGCAATTGCTCAATTAAAAGTGCTCCCGGTCTGTGTTTCTGTCAAGAGATTAGTTTAACAATTACGGAACACGCTAAAGAGATTTATCTATACCATCAAACTTTCCTGGGATCTTAAACACACAATATTTTATCTTTTAAATAATTCTCCGAAGCGAAGAGAGGTCTTTCTCGGTTTTCGCTAAAGCCCCATTCTGTTACAGGTTAATGCAGGCAGAAGCAGTATCAAAAGATGGCAAAATCTACGCTTAGCGTGGGAGACGGTTTCTCTTATGAAATCTCTTCAGGTCTCCATCAAAGGTTGCTAACTATTTGCATAACAGCAAGGAGAAACCGAGCCCGTCCACTTTGATTGTCTGCATAGCTTCTACATTCATTCCCTTTTTATCGGTCTCTTCATCATATTGCTGGAAGAAATGTCCATCTGGGTTCAGTTCCAAGTGGGGAGAAAGACACTAGAAACATGGAGACTGCTTGAAAAGATGGCTTAATGGTGGACAGGACCACATGGTTTTTTGAGGGTCTGGGCAAAAAGGCACATGGGTGTGTGTGTGAGAGAGAGATTTATACCAGTGGTGGGTTTCAAATGTTTTTACTACCGGTTCTGTGGGCGTGGCATGGCATGGCTTGGTGGGCGTGACTTGGTGGGCATGGCAGGGGAAGCCACCGCCACCAAGGGTATACAACAGGGGTAGTCAACCTTTTTATACCTACCGCCCACTTTTGTATCTCTTTTAGTAGTAAAATTTTCTAACCGCCCATCGGTTCCACAGTAATGCGCCATGTTTGAGCTATTCTGGGATGAGGCTCTTTTGTTTGTGGTCGCGCTATAGCGCCATTTAGTGGTGTTTTTTTTTTAATTTGCATTTATATCCCGCCCTTCTCTGAAGACTCAGGGTGGCTTACACTATGTCAGGCAATAGTCTTCATCCATTTGTATACTATATACAAAGTCAACTTATTGCCCCCAACAATCTGGGTCCTCATTTTACCTACCTTATAAAGGATGGAAGGCTGAGTCAACCTTGGGCCTGGTGGGACTTGAACCTGCAATATTGCAGGCAGTTGCTGTTAATAACAGGCTGCATTAGCCTGTTGAGCCACCAGAGGCCCTTTTTTAAGTTTCACTTACGTAATGTGAACTAAACTTAAGCGCAGGCGATACAAATAGTATATTTTCAGAAATTTACATTTTTACGGGGAATTTTATGAAAACCTAATGAAAATGTTTTTAAATGCTATGAATTTTTTTTAGAAAGTCAATTAAATTAAAAAAAAGAAAGTGCTTCAGCATCGGACAAAACCCCTACCACCCACCATGAAAGTTGGAAAGCCCACTATCGGGCGGCAGGGACCAGGTTGACTACCACTGGTATACAATATACAGGGGATACTGTAACTCTCCATTCCCACCCCAATCCAGGGGAAGGTTACTGCAAAATCCCCATTTCTTCCTGATCAGCTGAGACTCGGGAGGCGGAGAATAGATGGGGGCGGGGCCAGTCAGAATTTTTACTACCGGTTCTCCGAACTACTCAAAATTTCCGCTACTGGTTCTCCAGAACTGGTCAGGACCTGCTAAACCCACCCCTGATTTATACCTTCTGTTGGGCTTTGAATTTGAGCCTGTATTCTGATTGGTTGTCAGACTCCCATGGGACCATGCAGGGGTAACTTTGTAGGTTGTCTTTTGAGTCCCAGGCTGGGTTGAGCCTCGCTGGATGATGTAATGAAGCAGGTTTTGGGCAATTCTTATTATGGCTGAGGGGCTAATCCTACCTTTGTTGGATCTTGGCTGAGGGCATTTGCTTATGAATAGACCTAGCTATCTCTTTATCTTTTAAGTGGTGACATCTGCTGTGGGCTATTGAGGACGGTGGGGGCTATTAAGAGTGAGTCTGCTTCCTGCCTAAAAGAAAAACAAAAACATGATTCTCCATTTCTCATTCAGGGAAATATAATATTCTCCCTTTTTAATATTTCCCAGAATATTTCACTTTTCTAGAGAAATTAGAGAAACAGAATGACTGCAGGCGAATTGCTATTGTTTCGGTTTTAAAATTAAAGAAGAGAATATTGTTTTATTTAGAAAGGAAGATGTGATCAAGGTAAATATTAGATGCTATTCGTTTAACAAAGGAATGTTTTTGATGACAACATTCGTGGTTGATCTGCCATTCTTTAAGGATCCTCTTCATGTTTTCACTTCTCTTTCGTTCAGCTGACCATACTGGAACATCCGTTTTTCCAGAGGAGAGGGTCAACCTATTTTCCAAAGTATCTGTGATGTCATCTCTTCCAATTCTATGGAATTGTTCTGATGGTGCTTCTTGTGTCACAGAATTACAAGTAGTTGCGCAATAAATGTCTCATCAGAAATCATTTTTCATAACTTCCCTAATTCAAGGCACCATTTGGACATTGCTAAAATCTGATTGGGTTCCATAGCCAATGAGATTAAGTAGAAGAATGGACAAAAGAGGTACATGAATGCCTCTTTTTTCCCCTCCCTCTGTCTCATAAAAGGCCTAGGACAGTGATGGCTAACCTTTCTGTTGTGTGCTGAAGGCGCGTACGCACACTTGTATCCATAATGCAATGCATGCACAGCTCTCCATTCTCCCTCCGCCCCCACGCATGCGGACGCAACCCCCCCCCCCCCGGTGCTCCTCTGTGCTCCGTTTTGGGCCTCCTGGGAGCAAAAATGAGCCACAGGGGATCACCCCACCCCCCTGTGCCCCATTTTGGGCCTAGTAGGCCACCCTGCACTTATAACCCATAATGCAATCTACGTGCAACCCCTCCACACACACACCCCGCCCATCCGCGCATGCGCACATGACCCTCCGTGCATGCGTGGCAGAGATACAAATATCAGCTGGCTGGCGGGAGGCACATGCGCATGCATGGTGGATCTGAGCTGGGGCGACAACTTGCATGCCCGCACAGGTGGCACGCATGCCATAGGTTCGCCATCATGGGCCTAGGATAACCTAGGACCGTGATGGGGAACCTTTGACGTTCCCGCGTGCTGGCCTGCATGCCGGAAGTGGCACGGAAAACCATCTCGCGAGGTATGCACGGCCCTGTTGGCCTTCATGCGTGCAGGAGCGCCGATACCCGGAGAAGCAACGGTCCATCGCGCATGCGTGAGCTGGCATCCAAACACCTGGATACCAGCATGGAAGCGCATCCAACAAGCAGCTGGCCGTCACGCATGCACGCAACATCAACCTGGAAGTTCAGGTGCCAGCTTGCGCATGTGTGCCAGAACACTGCTCTTCCAGGTTCCGCCGCTCCCGCGCGTGCAACGGCCAGCTGACCAGTGTGCATGTGATCACAGGAACGTGGAAGAGGAGCCTGCGAGGCCCCTGCTTCCAGCACACGTGCCATGGGCTCACCAACACTGACCTAGGACAAGCTAAAATGTGCCAGAGAAACGACATGAGTTCATCCTCTCCTCTTTATAAGTTCAAATACAGCAGGAAATCAATGTTAAGAGCTTATAAGGATTTCTTTTCAAAGTTATTTTTTTTAAAAATGTTGGATCTAATGACACAAGAATTGGGTTTTTGTGTGTAACCATTAAATAATCTTAATGCCCGGTTAATGGACTAATGAGTCAGTGACAAGCTATATAAGCTTCCAGTGAACCTCAGCTTTTCGGTGACTTCTCTAATGAAAGATCCATACGAGGTCCGTCTATTGCCACGAGAGAGATAGCAGGAAAGTCGCCTAATCAATTGTGATGGTAAATCAATTGATCTGTAACCCTGTTTTCATAGAGCGAAAAAGGATACAGAAGGAAGGGTTTTACGACCATCTCATTTTTTTTCCAGCTGGGGGAAAAAAATAAAATGAAACAATCCATGAATAAAAGAGACAGCACAGTATTCGGAATGGGCAAAAAAAACCTGTTCCCTGTATTACTGTAATTCAAAAGATAAGGGAGAATCTGATTATCCGCTTTCTAGAAATGTCCGTTACTTTGATCATTTCCAAGAGATTTGAAGCCACAAAGGTTGAAAAATGTAAAACGCACGAAGGAGTTGCAGGCAATTTGCTCTCACACCTGAGTATATAAGATTAGGATGAAAAACATAGGTATGTGGGTGCCATCTGCAGTAGCTCATCGATGAAGGCTTGGAAAATAGTTCCAATATACCCCCTTAGGAGAAATAATGAATTCAGATTATACAGGCAGGGCTTGAGTTACGACCACAACTGAGCCCAAATTTTCCTGTTGTTAAGTGAGACACGTTGAGTTTTGCCCTATTTTACGAACTTTCTTGCCACAGCTGTTAAGTGAATCCCTGCACTTGATAAGTTAGTAACCTGGTTTTTAAATATCATTGGCTTGTCAAAAGGTTGCAGAAGGTTTAGCCTGTGACCTCAGGAAACAGCAGCGGTCATGAGTGAGAATCAGTTGCTAAGCGTGGGAATTTTGATCCTATATATCATGGGAATGTTGCGAAGGTCGTAACTGTGAAAAAACGGTTTCAGTGCCGTTGTAACTTTGAATGGTCACTAAATGAACTGTTGTAAGTCTAGGACTACCTGTAGTAAAAGCTGCAAACGAAGAGTGGGGAACCCATGCAGTGGTGAAATCTTCCCTGGTTTGCCACCGGTTCAGACTGTGCATGTGCAGTAGGCACCAAATGCACACTGTACATGCATGCTCAGTGCGCATCAAATGCATGCTGCACATGCATGCACAATGCATGCCAAATGCACCCTGAGCATGCCTGCATGCGTAGTACACACCTGTTGTGCCTCGCCCGCCCCCCTCTCCACAGCTGGGCCCCTCCCATCTCCTGTTATCTGAGCCAGAGACTGATAGTGAAGAAGAATGGCCTGGCATGCCTCCAACCCCCAGCCCTGGCACCATGCCCGGACAGACTGAGCAAATAAACCTCCCCCCCACAGCGTGTGAGCAAGAAGCCAGCCACGAGCTAAAATTGTCGGCAGCTGACAAAACGTGGACAGATCCCCGCTTCCGGAGAATGGAGAGGCGACTCCAGCAAAAGGAAGGGAGGGGCAGGCCTGGATAAGTGCTGAGTCATGGAGCCATGGCCTATATAAAGGATCTGCTTTTTGGCATTCCTTGAGTCAGGCAAAGTCTAATCTGGTTGCTGAAGTCACATCTTGGATTCCTGCCTGCCCTGAGAACTCTGACAGGAATTTGGCAAAGCTGCAGAGGCTTCGTGGCCACGCTTGATACAGACTTCCCAGACCCGGCCGTCAGAGGAGGAATGGGACACGACAACACCAAACACAGGCTTCGCCTGGAAAAAGGTGGCTTGGGAAGGTAAGTAGAAGAGCGAGGGGGGGGGACAGCTGTGCAGTGCGATTTAGATTCACTAAGCAGGATTCCCTGCTTTCTAGCGATTTTAAATCGCGCGGCACAGTTGATCGCAGAAATACCGGTTCAGACTGTGCATGTGCAGTACGCACCAAATGCACACTGTACATGCATGTGCAGTACGCACCAAATGCACACTGTACATGCATGTGCAGCGCGCATCAAATGCGTGCTGCACATGCATGCACAATGCATGCCAAATGCACGCTGAGCATGCCTGCATGCGTAGTACACACCTGTTGTGCCTCGACCGCCCCCCTCTCCGCAGCTGGGCCCCTCCCATCTCCTGTTATCTGAGCCAGAGACTGATAGTGAAGAAGAATGGCCTGGCATGCCTCCAACCCCCAGCCCTGGCACCATGCCCGGACAGACTGAGCAAATAAACCTCCCCGCCACAGCGTGTGAGCAAGAAGCCAGCCACGAGCTAAAATTGTCGGCAGCTGACAAAACGTGGACAGATCCCCGCTTCCGGAGAATGGAGAGGCGACTTCAGCAAAAGGAAGGGAGGGGCAGGCCTGGATAAGTGCTGAGTCATGGAGCCACATCCCATGGCCTATATAAAGGATCTGCTTTTTGGCATTCCTTG
Source organism: Ahaetulla prasina (assembly GCF_028640845.1). Classification (NCBI taxonomy): domain Eukaryota; kingdom Metazoa; phylum Chordata; class Lepidosauria; order Squamata; family Colubridae; genus Ahaetulla; species Ahaetulla prasina. Next base: position 121,196,571 of record NC_080543.1, read on the forward strand.
AGTCAGGCAAAGTCTAATCTGGTTGCTGAAGTCACATCTTGGATTCCTGCCTGCCCTGAGAACTCTGACAGGAATTTGGCAAAGCTGCAGAGGCTTCGTGGCCACGCTTGATACAGACTTCCCAGACCCGGCCGTCAGAGGAGGAGTGGGACACGACAACACCAAACACAGGCTTCGCCTGGAAAAAGGTGGCTTGGGAAGGTAAGTAGAAGAGCGAGGGGGGGGGACAGCTGTGCAGTGCGATTTAGATTCACTAAGCAGGATTCCCTGCTTTCTAGCGATTTTAAATTGCGCGGCACAGTTGATCGTCGGAAATACCGGTTCAGAGGAACCGGTAGCTTTTTTTTAAACTACCGGTTTGCCCAAACTGGTAGTTTTTATCACTACTGGTTCGCTAGAACCAGTGCGAACTGGTAGCATTTCATCATTGAACCAATGGATTGTGCAGATGAGGTCCCTATCATGAATTTTTTTGACACCTTTCTGTGGTTGCCCAGCATAACATAATCAAGGATAAAAAAAAAAACACCCCAAAAACCTTCAGTTTGAGAGTTTTAGCTTCACTGTCCCAAAGGTGCTTTTTCAGGAGGCAACTGGACTCTCTTGTTTTTGTTTTTGTTTTTCTTTTGAAGATGTTTCGCTTCTTATCCAAGAAGCTTCTTCAGCTCTGGCAGGATAGTGGGGAATGGAAGGATTTATATTCCTTGCAGAATCCTTCCATTGCCCACTATCCTGCCAGATAAGAATAGAGAACTTCACACCTAGATTTAGAGTTAGCAGCAAACTACCGTAACTGGTTTGCATACACAAAAAGAGAAGGCGGCCAAAGATAAACAAGACAGACCCAGAAGAAGATAGAGAGACAATATCAAAGACACACTACAACAGCATCAGATAACAATGGTTGAGTGCAAGAACCGGAATTTTGTATCTCCCTTGACACAGCAGGAGGAGGAAGAGGAGGAGATCTTTCTCATAATCTGCTCAAAAGTTAAGTTCTGCACTGATAGGAGTTTTTTTTTCCTAACCTGAACACTCTATCCAAGCTGTTTTAATGAGTTGCCAGCACTGAATCAGGACTCGTAAAAAGTAAAGTTTTGGGTAAAGTTTTCTCCCTTATTACAGAGGAAAATATCTGAGCAGCAGCCCTGACAATGGGCCTTCCTTACTATCTCCCTTCCCTCCCTTTGAGTTTGCCAGCCCATGAGGTTCAAGAGAAAAATGTTAATCTCATGCATGGGGGAATTGGGGGCTCATCAGTTATTGATGACCAAGCAGAACACAAAGATAGCCCGCTACCTCCCAACAGACCAAGTTGCAAGCAAATTGCCCTCTGATTTGTATTCTCAGCTTTGCAACTGTTCTGGGGGAAATCAAAGAGAGACAGTCTGCAGGCAGGTTCCCGACATCAGTCATGAGTTCTAAATCTAATCTAGTTTGTGTGCTGTGACTTTATGGGCGATCCAGAACCTAGGCAGAAGGAAACAGATTAAGGAAGTTTAATTCTGCTATAAATTACAGGGTTATAAATACAGTGCCCCCGGGTGGGGGAGAGAAAAGGTAAAAGTTTCCCTCGCACATATGTGCTAATCGTTCCCGACTCTAGGGGGTGGTTTCAAAGTTTCAAAGCCGAAGAGCCAGCACTGTCCAAAGATGTCTCTGTGGTCATATGGCCGGCATGACTCTGTTACCTTAATATTCAGGATTCGTCCAATTGTATTTTATGCTCCTATATTTATACAGGAAGGAATTGCCCACGTATACATTATAAACAACCATTCCTTTTAGAATTATTTGTAATTCTCCAGACAAGTGATGGGATGGAATTCAAAACAAAGATGCTTGCTTAAGATATCGGCTTTGATTAAAGAAAAAAATATAAATACTTTTATTTCTACCTGGAAACTGCTTTTAGACTTTGTGCCTGTGGTGGAGGAAAAAATGAAACTTTGATTTTGGGTTTTACTGATTAGATAGATTTGTTGCTATAGAAATGGCTAGTTTAAACTATTATGTAAAAGTAGAGGTTTGATGTTAATACCTTATTCTACTGCATTGAAGGGAGTTGGAAGTCAATGCCTTTTCTTTCTTTTCCCCCTTTTCTTCCGCCCTTTTTCTCTTCCCCTTTTCCTTCCTTATTTTTTCCCATTATTTACTTTTGTATTTTCTTTGTATGCTACACTATAAATTAATAACATTGTAATTAAAAAAAAAGGATGCTTGCTTAGATCAATGTAAGTGCACAAGTAAGGCCTTAAAATGCTAACGCTGGTCCAACATGGAAGAAATAACTTCTCAATTAATGTGGATAACAAGACTGTAAAATGTCAAACAGCATTTCTTTTTATGATGAAGGCTAAATTGCTTTTTTTCAAGACAGGAGTAACTTGGTATCACCTGATTGGATATGGAGAGAGGCAAGAATACACTTCTCAGATCATTTTGCCATTTGTTGTTGTTAGTTGCAAAGTCGTGTCCGACCCATCACGACCCCATAGACAATGTTCCTCCAGGCCTTCCTGTCCTCTACCATCCTCTGGAGTCCATTTAAGTTCACGCCGACTGCTTCAATGACTCCATCCAGCCACCTCGTTCTCTGCCGTCCCATTCTTCTTTTGCCCTCAATCATTCCCAGCATTAGGCTCTTCTAAGTGGCCAAAGTATTTCAGTTTCATCTTCAGGATCTGGCCTTCTAAAGAGCAGTCAGGGTTGATCTCCTCTGTGACTGACTTGTTTGTTCGCCTTGCAGTCCAAGGGACTCGCAGGAGTCTTCTCCAGCACCAGAGTTCAAAGGCTTCAATTCTTTGGTGCTCAGCCTTTCTTATGGTCCAACTTTCACAGCCATACATTACAACTGGGAAAACCATAGCCTTGACTATACACACTTTTATTTTCAGGGTGATGTCTCTGCTTTTTAGTACACTGTCTAGATTTGCCATAGCTTTCCTCCCCAGGAGCAAGCATCTTTTAATTTTTTGGCTGCAGTCCCCATCTCTGCACGGCATGCTCATAGCTTCATTGAGCTAAGCAAGCCCCTTTGCCACGACAAGGCAGTAATCCATGAAGGGGCATTTTGCCATACTCCTCTTCCGATTATCAGTCAGTGAGGGATGGGTGTGTGAAGGAGGATTTCATAAAAGAGGCTATCCAGATTGCAGATACAAGCATCTTTGAAAACCAGCCAAAGGAGCTGCTGCTTGCTGGGTACAGATAGTTAGATACCAATATGTTTACCTTTGGTTACTGCAGGTGGAGTTATTACCTGTGTTTGGAATTGCCATTGCTCACACTGTGTTTGTTGAAGGTGAATGACAAGCACAAAGGGGGGACAATCCAAAGGGTTACGGCTTGCTCATTTATTATATAAATGATGCAACAATGGAGGAGCTCACATTCCATTAAAGCAGGGGTGAAATGCTACCAGTTCGCACCGGTTCGGACGAACTGGTAGTGCCCGCAGTGGGTTCAGAGAATCGGTAGCGGCAGCAGCGCAAGGCTCCACCCACCCATACGGACGCCGTTACTTCCCAGTTTTAACCAGGAAGTAACCTGCTTTTTACCCTCTGCGCATGCGCAGAAGCGTTTGCACTTGCACAGAGGGTCCAAGTGTGCATGGTGATGTGTATGTGTGTGCAAGCGGAGTAAGTGCGCACGCGTGGCATGTGCATTTCCGAACCAGTAGGAAAGGTAAGTAGATTTCACCCCTGCATTAAAGCTATGCAAAACACAATGTCCCAAAGCTTAATCTCCCATGAATACAAATATTCCTTATGTTTAAGGTGGCTGAAGAGGCAATCATAATAGATGGCCTCTTTGACTGTAGCCGTTCAGTTGGTTGGCTCATATTCAACTTCTGGAGGCAGGGCCCTTTATCCAAGTTGGGTATAAGGGTAAGAGAGAAAACAATAGACATGATTTGCTGGTTGTAGCTACAAATCTTACCGATGATTGTGCAGACAGAATCTGCTTCAGGGAAGTCACCAACTCTGAAGGATGGGTCTACCAACATTTGTCACCTATGAGACTGCTGTGTTCAGAAACAGTTGATTTGAATTTCGGGTGCTGAGATCAAGCATCTTGTTTTGAGATTTGAGGAATTCTTATGTTCAGATTTTTTGATGGCATCCGGTTGACCATCCATCCTTGAAATTTCATGCTTGACTAATTGTTCTATCTAAGCTTAGTTCTTATGAGTGTAGATTTTATGACCCCTGCTGCCTGCTCTGGTACAGTTTTTAATTTGTAACTGGAAGTCTGTTTCAAACAAGGCAACATCAGAGGTATCCAGAGTTTATCCAGGGAATCAACCTAGTTTTATTAGTCAGGAAACAACGGATTGTTAAGAAAATGCTTCAGCAATTCAAACTATAGGGCAGTGATGTCCTGTCTTTTTGCCATTGCATGCCAGGAGTGGGGGGGTGCACACATGCATGCCCACATCCATAATTCTATGTGCCCCACCCCTGCACATGCGTGCGCAACCCCTACCCCGCTGCCCTGCTCCTGGCACATGATGGCCCGGTAGGCCCATTTTTTTTTTTTATTTGAATTTATATCCCGCCCTTCTCCGAAGACTCAGGGCGGCTTACAATGTGTTAAGCAATAGTCTTCATCCATTTGTATATTATATACAAAGTCAACTTATTGCCCCCCCAACAAGCTGGGTCCTCATTTTACTTACCTTATAAAGGATGGAAGGCTGAGTCAACCTTGGGCCTGGTGGGACTTGAACCTGCAGTAATTGCAAGCAGCTGCTGTTAATAACAGACAGACTTAGTCTGTTGAGCCACCAGAGGTCCAGAGCCTTTCTAGGAGTCTGGGGAGGGTGAAAACAGGCTTCCCCACCCCCACCCCCACCCCCAGAGTCCCTCCGGAGGCCAGAAATGGCCCATTTACCAACTTCCAGAGCTGAGCTCGCGTGCCCACCAATATGGCTATGTGTCCCACCTGTGGCACGCGTGCCATAGGTTTGCCATCACAGCTATAGGGCAATCATTCACTCGGTTTCTTTCTAAAAGAAATTGTTTCTCATGTGAGATGGGTGTATTTTACTGTGCTTCTGAGTACTCCTTGGATAGTTACTACTGGGCCACATGCTGTCTGACCTAGGAGAGGGAAGGATATATGATGATCACTTAGCGTTGATGCAAATTCATGGGTTTAACCCAACAGCCTTTTCCTTAAAATGATAGAGAGTTTGAGTACCATTTGGGGGGTCATGTTTAATGATGCTTCTCTACTTGGAATTCCTGCCATTCCCAACGATTAAAAAGTGAGTGGGCTTCTCTAATGTGCATCTCTATTAAATGAAATGCAATCCCATAAATAGGTTTACCTGACACATTGCTATTCTTCCAGTGCCAAACACACACACACTACTAGAGCATTCCACCAGCAGCTCTTTTCTTTTGCAACACTTGTGTAGATTTTTGTAGGCTGCAATAGGCTGCAATATCATTGGGTTATAAGGTAAAGGTATAATGCTCATCTCTGTTTCTTGGCCAGCATTGTCCAAAGACAATTTCCATGATCATGTGGCCAGCATGGCTATATGCAGAGGTGCATGGAATGCTATTACCGTCCCACCGAAGTGGTACCTATTAATCTACTTGCATTTGCAGGCTTTCAAACCGCTAGGTGGGCCATTGGGTTTTATATTCATAGGAATCAGAGTACTTCATTGAATGTGGATTCTGTTGCTAATAATATAACCAATTGCATTATCTTGTTCAATTGGTTTCTGCTTTTTAACTAAAAACTCAGTAGGTCTCTAACCAACTGGATGAAAATTCCTCAGCCCAGGTGATGGCAGACAATGACGTCCAACATGTAAGTATACAACCAGGCTGGGAAATCTGGTCTAAGATACCTTCTCATTCCCTTCCAGGACACCTCTTAGCTTTTTGAGCCACCTTTCTTTATTATAGCTCCTCATCTCAATTATTTGTGTGTTGGCACAGCAAATAGTAATAGCAATAGCACCTACATTTATATACCGCTTCATAGTGCTTTACAGCACTCGCTGAATGGTTTACAGAGTCAGCATATTGGCCCCAACAATTTGGGTCCTCATTTTACCAACCTTGGAAATATGGAAGACTGAGTCAACCTTGAGCCGCTCAGGATCGAACTCCTGGCAGTGGGCAGAATTAGCCTGCAATGTTGCATTCTAATCACTGCGCCACCACACAGCTATCAATCTTCCAAACCCTGGAGTATATGAATACACTGGAGTAAATTAAGTAAATTTCCTGTGTAATAATTTCCGTTGCTGAGATTGTGGGATGACTTTGGATCACAGAAGTCACTCTCAATATTGCTATTGTGTGAACAGAATGAAAGGAGTTGTTGTATGCAGCCTCTTAATCTTCAAGAGGTTAGGCAGGAAGTTAATGATGGAACAGACGAAGAAACGAACATCATTTTCAGGTAATCAAAGAAGCTATTTCTGGATTTACTGGCCCTTTATTGGAATTAATATTGCTGACCATACTGTTCCATTTAAAAAACAAAATTAATCTTGAAATGGCCTTTTCACCTCTTGACATTCAAGGGTAACTTATTTCAGGAATCTTTATGACATAATATAACCTTTTAAAAAAAACAACCCACAACCAATCAAATATGACTGGTGCAAGCTGAAATGGACATTATCTTAATTTGCAATAAGGCGCAATCGGGTTTTCATAATTCCTTGAGACACTGTTTGATTTTAAACTAATGTACCTGCTGTGCCAAGAAAGAACGGATATTCATGAAAATAAAGTTGCTTGCGTAGCTTATTGGTATATTTCTCTTAAAAGGAGGATGACCTTAAAGTTTCTTATGGCCAAACATTCATATAAAGTTCAGCTTCTCCAACCAGTTTAACAATCAACTTCTGAGAATGACCAAGACATATTTCCTAATTGAGGATTTGATCATTTCTGGGCAAAGTTCCCAGAGAGAGCTTCAATGGCTTCTAGGACTTCATGGCTGCTAGGACTTCCGAACATCTGCAGAGAGATCAAATAACAAGTTTGAGGGAATTATTGTCAGCACCAGCTGGTATCTCTTCACTATACTCATCTGTTTTTAGGCAGCCGGCTATAGTTTCTAAACCATCGCTTGATCCATCCTGCCATCTACTGACTATATTCTAGAAGGACAGGAGTTTTCTCCTTGGGTTACAGAGAAACAAAAACAAAGCAATAATATATATATTATAATATATATTATTTTCAACTTCTACCCTCAAAAAGATGCTGTAGGGCACTGCACACCAAAAAAGCTAGACACAAAGACAGTTTTTCCCCGAAAGGCATCACTCGGCTTAACAACTAATTCCTACAACACTGTTGTAGAAACAGAAAGCTCAAACTGCCCAAGGAGCTGCTGATCCAGTTCTACAGAGGAATTATTGAGTCTGTCATTTGCACCTCTATAACTGTCTGGTTTGGTTCTGCAACCCAACAAGAAAGACACAGACTTCAGAGGATAATTAGAACTGCAGAAAAAACAATGGCTACCAACCTGCCTTCCACTGAGGACCTGTATACTGCATGGGTCAAAAAGAGGGCTGTGAAAATATTTACAGACCCGTCACATCCTGGACATAAACTGTTTCAACTCCTACTCTCAAAACGACGCTATAGAACACTGCACACCAGAACAATTAGACACAAGAACAGTTTTTTCCCGAACACCATCATTCTGCTAAACAAATAATTCCCTCAACACTGTCAAACTATTTACTAAATTTGCACTGCTATTAATCTTCTCATCATTTCCATCACCCATCTCCTCCCACTTATGACTATATGATTGTAACTTAGTTGCTTATATCCTTACAATTTATATTGATATTGTTTCCTGATTGCTTATTTGCACCCTATGACTATCATTAAGTGTTGTACCTTATGATTCTTGATGATTGTATCTTTTCTTTTATGTACACTGAGAGCATATCCACCAAGACAAATTCCTTGTGTATCCAATCACACTTGGCCAATAAAAAATCTATTCTATTCTATTCTATTCTATTCTATTCTATTCTATTCTATTCTATTCTATTCTATTCTATTAAGACTGTATTACTATTATTCTTCTCTTCCTTACTAGTATCTATCTCTTCCCACTTATTATTATAACCATATTGCTTGTATCTTGTTTTTATTTGTTTCCTAGCATGATTTGATAGCTTATTAGTAACGTTGACTATCACTAAGTGTTGTATCTTTTTATTCTTGATGAATATATTTTATTCTCCTTATGTACACTGAGAGCATATACACCTAAGACAAATTCCTTATGTGTCCAATCACACTTGGCCAATAAAGAATTCTATTCTATCATTTTAAATACTATTAAATTATATTATTAAAAATAAATAGATTAACTCTGATAAATCTCAAGCTACATATAATAGGCAGTCCTTCTTACCTAAAAGTAATCCATATACTTCTTTTTTTCTGGCAAACCCGTTCCTTTCTCCTGACTGCACCACTGCATTTTGATGTATTACCAGTTTAATGTAGAAACCACATAAAGATAGAATTACCGTATATACTCGAGTATAAGCCGAGTTTTTCAGCACGTTTTTTGTGCTGAAAAACGTCCCCTCGGCTTATACTCGGGTCTATACGGCTTATACTCGAGTTTGTTTTTTTAAGCCCTCGGCTTATACTCGGGTCTATACGGCTTATACTCGAGTTTTTCTTTTTCACATTTTACCGGATGGAAGCCCTGCGGTGCAGTGAGAGGGCGGGCGGGGAGCCGCCAGCCTTCTCAGCTGAGGAGGAGGTTTCCCCAACCGTAGGTGCCTCATTTCCACCTCGGTTTATACTGAGTCCCCAGTTTACCCCAGTTTTTGGGGTAAAATTGGGGACCTCGGCTTATATTCGAGTATATACGGTAACTCTCTTTAAAAAAATCTATCTCCTCCAAAAACTGGGAGGGGGTGGGAGATAAAAATATTGCTATCTCCACTATCATTCCTTGATTGTCTTCAAACCCAGATATTGCCTAAATAGGGAGAGACAAAATTAAAATGTTTCAATCAAGATTTGCAGGGAGCCAAATGTTTCCCCTCCTGATATAGTCTATGGAACTAATAAGTTCATAGACGTTTTACTGACAACAAAGGTATGTATTTTAAAGGCCAATCACAACATATATCTATAAAAGCCGGATGATCAGGAAGACTGAATGAAAGAAAAAAATAATAATATATGAATTGTAGGGTTGGAATAGCTTGGCCGGTAGAATAAATTGTTTTAATTCATTCCTAGATGAAATAAAACCTGATCCTTATTCTAACTAAGAATGCAGTGGCTCAGTGGCTAAGACGCAGTATTTGTTGATTAGAAAGGTCGGCAGTTCAGTGGTTCGAATCCCTAGTGCCGTGTAATGGAGTGAACTCCCGTTACTTGTCCCAGCTTCTGCCAACCTAGCCGTTCGAAAGCACGTAAAAAATGCAAGTAGAAAAATAGGGACCACCTTTGGTGGGAAGGTAACAGCATTCCGTGTGCCTTTGGCATTTAGTCATGCCAGCCACATGACCACGGAGACATCTTCAGACAGTGCTGGCTCTTTGGCTTTGAAACAGAGATGAGCATCGCCCCCTTGAGTCAGGAACGACTAGCACATATGTGCAAGGGGAACCTTAACCTTTACCTGTTTGTAATATTAATAATGAAACTAAAGCTTAGGCGTTTGGGATACATGACACAACGATAAGTGTCATCATGAAAGATCTTGGTGCTTGGGAAAATCAAAAGCAATAGAAGAAGAGGGCAAGAGAAAACGAAGTGGCTTGATAATATGACAAAAGCATGAACTTCAAAATTGTCAGGAGACGATTGTGCTCTCTGAGCTTGGTTGTTTTTTTGTGGGTTTTTTTGCAGACGTTTCATAATCCAACTAGGTAACATCATCAGTGCTAGAAGGCCATTGTTACATAGAAAGAGAGCAAACAGTTATTTCTAGATGAGTCTGGAAAAATAATAAGGCAATATAGAGTTCAGAACTGACTGAATGTCTTAATAGCAGCAATACTTAAGGGCAGATACAGTGGCTATTCCTATTGGGTATCCTCCCAGAAAAGAATAATAAAGAAAATATTTATTTGATTATACATGTTATAACAGCTGCAAGGATTGTTTTTGTGCAAAATTGGAAAGTAGCGAAAATACCTTTAGAAGAAGTAATTAAAAAAAGTCTTAGAATGTGCAGAAATGAAAAGATTAACTTTGATAATTAAAAAAAGAGAGGATTCAGAATATTTCAAGATATGGGATCAATTTTACCACTGGCTGGAAAAGAGATAGAGAAAAATAGTTATGTAAGAGAATGGTAGTGTATTTTTGGAGAAATGTTGTAATAGATTAAGTGTGAATGAAGACAGAAGAAACAACAAAAAGACAAAGATACGGAGAAAACACCGAGATGTCACATGGAAGGAATGACTGATGTATTATGTGTTTGTTTGTGTATAAAATAAAAAAATAAAAAAAAAGGGCAGATACAGTGAATGCATGTTATTTGGGTTTATAATTCTTACGAATCCCAATTAGTATGGCCAATGACACCATAACAAAAGGGCCGCAGTGTGGCACAGGCTGTAAGAAGCCTGTTATTAAAACACAGCTGCTTGCAATTACTGCAGGTTCTAGTCCCACCAGGTCCAAGGTTGACTCAGCCTTCCATCCTTTATAAGGTAGGTAAAATGAGGACCCAGATTGTTGGGGAGGCAATAAGTTGACTTTGTAAATATACAAATAGAATGAGACTATTGCCTTACACACTGTAAGCCGCCCTGAGTCTTTGGAGAAGGGCGGGATATAAATGTTAAAAAAAAAAGAGAGAGAGTTAGAAGGGACCTTCCTCCATCAGGAGCCCTTAAGGAGTATAAAGCAGTACTAACACTTCATGTGATCTTGATACTACCCCTCTGTTGACTCAGCCTAAAACTGCATTGGCTTTTTTGGTAGATGTAGATGTAGCATACTGCTGGTATTTGTCTACTGGACTCCCAGACAACCTCTCTCAGTTACTGCTGTTGAGCCAAGTACCACCTATTCTATACCTGTGCATTTGTTTTTTCTTGCCTAGGTGTAAAACCTTACTTTTCTCACCATTGGATTGCATTTTGTTGTAGAAGGTCCAGCGTTCAAGTATGTCAACAGCCTACTGGATCGTGAATCTATCTTCTAAATTGTTGACTATTTCCCCTCAGCTTGGTGTCATTTCATCCCACCAGTTTCAGCAATGGTAACAATGTCCCATCTGCCCTCATGTACTTCTAAGTTCACCCTGTTTGCTCCTCATACTTTTCAGCTTTAGTATATGGACATCCGAGTCGTTTTCAACGGATCCTGCGTTTGCTTCCTACATATCTCCTATTTTGTATCTGAGTTCCTCTTCTTTCTTATCACTTGGTTGGTTGCCTTGAGGTTTATGCTTAGGATTGGGCCCTAAAATTGGTCTCCCTCCCTCTCTCCAGTTTTAGTTTAAAGGCCTTCAAATAAGGCAAAGCCAGTTGCTTTCCAAAAATGTTCTTCACGGTTCTTGTAAGAGGTAGCCTTATCCCCTGCCAGAAACCGCCCCCCCCCAATACAGGTATTGTAGACCAGGGATCTCCAACCTTGTCAATTTTAAGACTTGTGGAATTCTGGGAGTTGAAGTCCACAAGTCTTAAAGTTGACAAGGTTGGAGACCACTGTTGTAGACTGTATTCTAAGAATGCAAAATTCTCTCCACAGCACAATCCCTTAAGCCAGTGGTTTATGTCAAAAGTTCTGCATTCCCTCATTGGATGCCTACCTTTGATTGGGGGTACAGAGCAGAGGTGGGTTTCAGCCGGGTCTGACCAGTTCTGGAGAACCAGTATCAGAAATTCTTGAGTAGTTCGGAGAACTGGTAGTAAAATGCTGACTGACCCCACCCCCATCTATTCTCTCCTTCCCAAGTCCCAGCTGATCGGAAGGAAATGGGGATTTTGCAGTAACCTTCCCCTGGAGTGGGGTGGGAATGGAGATTTTGCAGTATCCTTCCCCTGCCATGCCCACTAAGTCACGCCCACCAAGCCACACCCACAGAATCGGTAGTAAAAAAAAAATTGAAACCCACCACTGGTACAGAGGAATCTACCAGCCATGTCCCCATTTCTTTGGCTTTCAGGCCTAGCTGCTCATAGTCTCTTGATATGGTTTTTCAGGCTCTCTGTCGTATTATTCGTCCCACTAAAAGAGAAGGCATAATAATATGTGGACTTTATTTTAGCAAGCCTCTCACTCATAGCTTTGATCTTTCTCCTGGGAGACAGACCACAAACCTCCCTAGATAAGATTGTCCAGTCTACAAATTGTTGGTTCACTTTCCCTGAGCAGGGAGTCTCCTATCACCAACTTAGGCTGTGGTTTTATTTCCTTGAGGAAGCCTGGTCTACTTTTTTTTTTCTTGCACTGGTACCACGGGTGAAATCCAACAAGTTCTGACAGGTTCTGGAAAACCAGTAGTGGAAATTTTGAGCAGTTCGGAGAACCAGCAAATACCACCACTGGTATTTCCAACGTCTTTCTCCCAGTTTGGAATGAACCAGTTGGATTTTCCTTCCAACAGTACTTCCTTTGTAGTCACCTTTTAGCATATCTCATTTACACATCCTTCATATCTCCTTTAGGCCTCTAAATGCCCTCCCCAAAGAGTGTTTGGCCTCCACTTCAACCATGAACAGCATTTTCGCCTCATGTGTATTTTTTTCAGGTATCTTCTCACTTCCTTCAGCAGCCTGCCTTCTTTTCCATTGGGCAAGTGCTAAAAATGGCCGTCACTCCCTCTCGTTCCTTCTGGTCTAGGTGTGTTTGTTGGAAGGCTAGTACGACCAACAATAGTTGGAACATACAAAGGACTTTGTATCCAGAGGACTTTGCTTCAATGACTAAAAATCTAAATGCCATTTTTGTCAACAAAATGACTAGATTAGTAAACCAAGAGAATGCTGTAGAAACAGTGTACTTAGATTTCAAGAAAACATTTGACAAACGTGGGATGGGGTGGTTCCAGGGGTGAAATCCAGCAGGTTCTGGAGAATTGGTAGTGGAAATTTTGAACAGTTCAGAGAACTGGCAAATACCACCTCTGGCTGGCCCCAGAGTGGGGTGGGAATGGGGAGTTTGCAGTATCCTTCCCCCAGGAGTGGGGAGGAAATGGGGATTTTGCAGTATCCTTCCCCTGGAGTGGGATGGGAATGGAGATTTTGCAGTATCCTTCCCCTGCCACGCCCACAAGCCACACCACGCCAACCAAGCCACACCCACAGAACCGGTAGTAAAAAAAATTGGATTTCACCACTGACTGGTACATTTGATGATATCACTTCTTCAGTTGTCTTCATGCTTTCTTCTTCCAAAGGGAGGTTATGAAATTGATTATTTAGCTCAACTGGGGCTGGACTGGACTGGGTTTTTTTTCCTTCTATGAGTGACATATCACCATTAGTCCATATCCAAAGGTTCATTTTCTCTTAATTATTATTGCTCGTTGTGTTGAGTTTGATTGCAGTTTGCTTCTTTTTTGTTAGAGTGGTTAGACTTATCACTAGACTCTTAATTTTTAATTCAGCTGTTTCAATTAGTTTACATTTGGTACAGGTATCATCAGAGTCTTCCACAGAATGCATTCACGACACCTATTCTGCATGATGTTTTAAAAAGTGTAATTAATTTAAAAAAAAACATTTTCCTTTATTTTAATGAAAAATGATAAAAATAGAAGTTAAAAATGATATAATTCAAAAGCTTAACCTTTTTCATTTTAAAAATTTAAAATTAGGTGTGTGTGTGTGTGTTTTTAATGAAGATTGGATTTATGAAAGGTTTTAATCTCTTGAGGTTAATGCTGAAATAATACTTATTACAGTGCCTGTTGTGGCTAGTGTTGAAATTCCTTTACTTCTCCCACGCTGCCACTATTCACTTACTTACTCTAGTAAGGTCTAGAGCAGGGGTCTCCAACCTTGGCAACTTTTAAGCCTGGAGGACTTCAACTCTCAGAATTCCTCAGCCAGCAAAGCTGGCTGGGGAATTCTGGGAGTTGAAGTCTTCCAGGCTTAAAGATGCCAAGATTGGAGACCCCGGTCTACAGTATATCAGCAAAAGTTGTCACTGTGGAAAGAACACTAGTGGAGGGAAAATAATTAGAAGGAAAAGTGAGAATAAGGAACTGATTCAAATTTTTCCCGTCAGTACTTTCGTTAGGTCCTCCCTCTCCATTTTATGGTGGCTTCTACATATCTGTGGATTGAAATCATGCAGTTATTTAAGCATTAGGATTTAAGTGACTTTAAAATATCTCCCTTCCGCTCTGTATATTAGCAAAGTATGCAATCCCCATGAATGCAGATGAGGAAATGAAAGAAGGAAATGAATGGCATTGGAAAAGAATGATGATTCTGCTCATTGAGAAAGGCAAAACAACTTTATTCTCATTCATTTCTATCCCACCCTTATTATTTTGACAAATAATTCAAGGTGGCTAACATATCCAACACATCTTCCTCCTCCCTCTTCTCCTCCCTCCCACAACAACCACCCTATGAGGTGGGTTGGGCTGAGAGAGAATGATTGGTCCAAGTCAGTGGTGGGGTTTAAAAATAATTTAACAACCGGTTCTCTGCCTTTCCAACAACCAGTTCACCAAACTGCTCAGAAAGTTAACAACCGGTTCTCCCGAAGTGGTGCGAACTGGCTAACTCCCACCACTGGTCTAAGTCACCCAGCTTGCTTTCATGGCTAAAGTAGGACTTGAACTCATGGCCTGTTTCTTTTCTAGCTTGGTGCCTTAACCACTAGACCAAACTGGCCCTCTAACACAGAATTGGTTGGGTAATCTAACATCAAGCCAATGAGGCAGTGCAAGACAGGTAGTCCTCAACTTACGACCACAACTGAGCCCAAAATTTCCACCGCCCAATTTTGCGACCTTTCTTGCCACAGTTGTTAAGTGAATCACTGCGGTTGATGAGTCAGCAACCTGGTTGTTAAAGAGAATCTGGCTTCCCCGTTGACTTGGCTTGCTTGGTCGCAAAAGGGGGTCGCGTGACTTTGGGACATGGCAACGGTCATGAAGTATGAACCATTTGGCCAAGCGGCTGAATTTTGACCACATGACCCTAGGGATGCCGCAAACCTTTTCATAACTATGAAAAAAGTCGTAGCTGTGAAAAAGTTCGTAAGTCACTTTTTTTTTTGGTGCTGTTGTAGCTTTGAATGGCCAACGAAACAAACTGTCGTGAATGAAGAACAGAATAGAATAGAATAGAATAGAATAGAATAGAATAGAATAGAATAGAATAGAATAGAATTTTTTATTGGCCAAGTGTGATTGGACACACAAGGAATTTGTCTTGGTGCATATGCTCTCAGTGTACATAAAAGAAAAGATACCTTCATCAAGGTACAACATTTACAACACAATTGATGGTCAATATATCAATATAAATCATAAGGATTGCCAGCAACAAAGTTACAGTCATACAGTCATAAGTGGAAAGAGATTGGTGATGGGAACGATGAGAAGATTAATAGTAGTGCAGATTTAGTAAATAGTTTGACAGTGTTGAGGGAATTATTTGTTTAGCAGAGTGATGGCGTTCGGGAAAAACTGTTCTTGTGTCTAGTTGTTCTGGTGTGCAGTGCTCTATAGCGTCGTTTTGAGGGTAGGAGTTGAAATAGTTTATGTCCAGGATGTGAGGGGTCTGTAAATATTTTCACCGCCCTCTTCTTGATTCGTGCAGTATACAGGTCCTCAACAGAAGGCAGGTTGGTAGCAATACAGATTGCTATATATATAATACAGCAATACAGCAATACAGATACAGAATAGAATAGAATAGAATAGAATAGAATTTTATTGGCCAAGTGTGATTGGACACACAAGGAATTTGTCTTGGTGCATATGCTCTCAGTGTACATAAAAGAAAAGATACGTTCATCAAGGTATCTGTACTATCGTTCTCATCCCACACACGCGTGCAACGCACCCCAACTGCACAGGAAGGATCCACCTAGAGCTACCTAGTAGCAGTAGTAAATTTGGAATAATAGAGTGACCTGCAGACTGACCAGGCTCACGGCTTCTCTTAGCTATTCCATCACAGCGAATGCCTCTGGTCTTTACGCGCTAACAAAGAGACTCAATCCTCGGTGGGTTTTGCTGGGTGAGGGTAATGGAGGACTACAGCCACTCCAATAAAGATAAAACTGTGGGAGAGGAACGCAGAGGCTCCCCGTGGTTTTTGCCCCTCCAGGAAACCAAAGCCAAGCAGACTTCCTGGGGAGTTGTATAGCTCCAGCTCAGTGGAAGAGCTAGTAAGAATTAAGACCACCTGTTCAGTCCAAATCCAGAAATCTTCAAAAGAGCCTCCAGTGCGAAACCCCCTGGAAGAGAATCCCTCCGGATTGGAGGGGAGGGGGGAAGTCTCTTTGAAGGCAGGCCCTTGTTAAGAGTTGCCCCTCTCTCCTCCCTTTGGCAGAGAAGCCAATTCACCACCTTCCTTTCTTCTCTCCTACTGTGGCTGAAAGCTGATTAAATACAGAAAAAGGAAAGGAAAAAATAAACTATTGGCGCTCTGACAGAAATCGGAGCGTGCTCAAATTGTATACTTTCCATTAGAGAGAGGCATGCTTTCTCATTCAAGAGGCGCTTCTGACCAATGGAATGTATTCACATGAGTGAAGAAGTGGAATTCTATGCAAACCAGAATGACTTAAAGCCCAAAAACACTGCAAAAGACGATTTCTCCTCTATACCCAGGAAAGCTTTGGTTCTAGCATTCTAGTGTGTCGGACTACAATCAGTTGAATGCAATGCACTCTATCACAGCTAAAGGTTATCGAGTCAGGGACAGCTGGATGGCACGATCTCTTGTGTGAAAAAAATGCAAAATTTTGTGTTGGAAGAAATGTCCATCTAAGAGGCAGAGGAGGGAAGGGAGAGAGAGAGAGAGAGAGAGAGAGAGAGGAAGAGAGACAGACAGACAGACAGATTTATACCCTCTCTTGGGTCCCGCCTTGGAGCTTCCTGTTCCTGTGTAAGAAATGTATTCTGATTGGTTGTCAGACATCCATGGGGCCATGCAGGGGTAACTGTATGGGTTGTCTTGAGTCCCAGGCTTGGTTGAATCCCGCTGGGTGATATAATCTTCCCAGGTACCATGTGGTGAGATGGGTAGAGGGCTAATCCTATTATGTCCTGAGGGTGAAGGTCTTTTGCGTTGTAAGTAAGCTGGCCCAGCCTTTTGTCCTGCAGATAGATTGGCACCAGTCTTTCTGGGGTTATTAACAAAGGTGGAGGCTGCTTTCCAAGAGCATGTATCTCCTTTTTTCATCCAGGGAGGTATAATATTCTGCCTTTTTAATATTTCCTAGAATATTTCATTCTTCTAGGAGAGGGGTAGGTGCTAACTTCCTACACTTGTTTTTCCATAGCTTTTATCCCTCTCAATTTGTCAGTAGGTCGGTACTGATATTTCATCCAAGTAACCTATCTGGTATTACACACACACTTGTAATCTTCTGAATCAGGTTATACTAAAGATCCACCCACCCACCCATCATCTCTCTCTATCATCTGTCTATCTGTCTGTCTGTCTGTCTGTCTGTCTGTCTATCTATCTATCTATCTATCTATCTATCTATCTATCTATCTATCTATCTATCTATCTATCTATCTATCTATCTATCATCTACCTACCTACCTACCCATCCACCTACCCACCATCCATCCATCTACCTATTCATCTATCTATCTTCTATTATCTATCATCTCTATCTATCCATCCATCCGTCCGTCTATATCTATCTATCTACTTACCTATCCACCCACCCACCCACCCATCATTTCTCTCTATCATCCATCTATCTATCTGTCTGTCTGTCTGTCTGTCTGTCTGTCTATCTATCTGTCTATCTATCTATCTATCTATCTATCTATCTATCTATCTATCTATCTATCTATCTATCTATCTATCTATCTATCTATCTATCTATCTATCTATCATCTACCTACCTACCTATCCACCTACCCACCATCCATCCATCCACCTATTCATCTATCTTCTATTATCTATCATCTCTATCTATCCGTCCGTCTATATCTATCTATCTACCTACCTATCCACCCACCCACCCACCCGCCCATCATCTCTCTCTATCATCTATCTATCTATCTATCTATCTATCTATCTATCTATCTATCTATCTATCTATCTATCATCCATCCATCTTTCTTAGAGGTAATGTATCATGTATATTTATAATATACAATACATATTTTACATTAGTCCATTTATTATTAATTAATATATACATACACAAATATATATTATTACAATTAAATGTATATTTAATACAATATATATGTTATAAATACAATATATTTAACCTCATTAAAGAAATAGCTATTTCTTTAAATTGTAAATCTATCGCATGTCAGCTCAGACAAAAATATTGTTAAATAAAATAAAAATTAAATAAAAACATCTTGGGAGGGGAGGAAATGAGTGGGTGACAGATATTTTAAATGGGATCCTATTGAAATCTAATACAGAAACGTGCAATATAGGATAATGTGCTGCCATACCCCCAAATCCCGGAATTCAGACGCTGGGGAAACATCATGAAGCAACAGATGCACTGAATCACAGCCCTTGAAGAGACTCCTAACCCCACTCCCTATCCTAACTCTGACCTGGATCCCAAAAACCCCTGAAGGTGGCCGACCCTTCCCACATCCCGCCTCTAGGAGGAGCCCGAGAGCCTTTTTAGGACCGCTGAAGCGGCAGCCGAAAGAACCCTGAAGTATAAGATGCAGGCAAATAGAGTTTATCTCTACGTTCCTCTAGTTGACCCGTCGTTTTCCTAAAGCTAAAATGCAAAGAGGACGGTCTCCCAACCTCGGGTGGCACTGCTACCACCGGTTCACAGACGCATCCTTAGAGAAACAACGAAAGTCCCAGAACATACGGGCGATGAACCGGGTGGGGGAAACCGAGGCGGCTCCTTGCTAACTAGGTAATTAAGAAAGAATTGGTATCTACCGTAGACTTCAGGGATTACTTCCACCCAGGCTACTCAAGTAAGGAAATGAGGGGCTGGCCTGGCTCACCTGTCCCATTGCCAGGCTTCTTTTCCTCCTATTTGCCGCCGTGCTATTCGGGCCATCCCGCGGAACTAAGAACCTCCGAAGGTGCATTCTCCAGCTGGGTAGAGCTGGAAAAGAGGGACGCCAAGATAATCTTTTCCAAAGGCAGTAAAGGGAGAGGGGGGACTGCCGCGGAGAAGGACAGGAAGTCGGCCATGCTGAGAAGGTCGCTGAGAAAGAGGTGAGGGGGGGAACTACCAAAGCAGACGGACAGGAAGTCGGCCATGCTGATAAGGTCGTTGAGAAAGAGGCGAGGGGGCGACTACCAAAGTGAACGGACAGGAAGTCGGCCATGCTGGGAAGGTCGTTGAGAAAGAGGTGAGGGAGGGACGATAAAAGTGAACGGACAGGAAGTCGGCCATGCTGGGAAGGTCCCAGGCCTTCATTGGGATAGTACAGGGATCTTCAAACTTGGCAACTCTAGGACCTGTGGAATTCAACTCCCAGAATTCCTCAGCAGCTCAGCTGGCTGAGGAATTCTGGGAATTGAAGTCCACAAGTCTTAAAGTTGCCAAGGTTGGAGACCCCTGGGATAGAAAGAAGCCAGCGGTCATGCAGAGAAGACTAAAGGAAGCCGCTCCCTCCTAAAAAGGAGCATAGAGTGCAGGTGGTTTTGCTGCTATTCTGTACAGGTAGTCCCCGATTTACAACAGTTTGTTTAAAGGCCGCTCAAAGTTACAACGGTACTGGAAAAAGTGACTTACTTGCCGTTTTTCACAGGTACGCCCTCTGGGCGTTCCCATGATCATGTTGTAGGAAGTTAGCACCCACCCCCCTCCTAGAAGAATGAAATATTTTAGAAAATATTTAAAAAGGCAAAATATATTTCCCTGGATGAGAAATGGAGAAACATGTTTTAAAGACAGCAGCTTCCTGACTCCCCCCCACCTTTGTCAATGGGCCATTAAAAGCCTCAGCTAAGCTCACTCATTCTCCCCACCTTTGTCAATGGGCCATTAAGACTTGAGCCAGTCCATTGTCTACATGACAAAGATAGGATTAGCCCCTACCCATCTAGCAACAGAATCTTACCACATGGCAAGGCTCAAGCAAGCTTGAGAGACAACCTACAACATTAGCTAAGACTCCCACCCCCTGGGAGTCTTGACAGCCAATCAGGATACTCTTCCTGTGCCCCAGAAAGTTCAAAGCTCAGAAAAAGCATAAAACCAGGGAGCACACAGGATTTCAGCCCTTTTCTGTTCAGGATCTCAAGCCATGTGATCCTGACCACCATTAAACCATCTTTCCAAGCAGCCTCCATGTTTCCAGTGTCTTTGTCCCCATTTGGAACTGAACCCAGATGGATATTTCTTCCAACAATGTGATCAAAATTTTTGGCCACTGGTTCATATTTATGACCGTCGCTGTGTGCCAAAGTAACGCGATCCCCTTCTGTGTGATCATCTGACCAGCAAAGTCCATGGGGGGGAAAGATGGATTCATTGAGCAACCGGGTTACTAACTTATCAATTGCAGTGATTCACTTAACAACCGTGTCAAGAAAGGTCGTAAAATGGGGCAAAATTCACTTCACAAATATCTCTCTTAACAACAGAAAGTTTGGGCTCAATTGTGATCATAAGTCAAGGACTACCTGTATTGCCACTCAGAAGAACAAGATGAGTTTTGGCCATTTCCATCTGCTATTTTTTCCCCCCTGGAATTTCCTATCAAAATTTGAACATACAAGCTGTCTTGGACCTGGAAAAAAAGAAAAAGCCCAGAGATAAAACTTTCTGTATAGTTCTTGTTCTAAAAGTAGCCGGCATAGTGCTTGCTAGGGAATTTGGGCTATTACTGCTTGATGTGTTGTAGGAATTTAGCACCCACCCCCCTCCTAGAAGAATGAAATATTCTAGGAAATATTTAAAAAAGCAGAATATTATACCTTCCTGGATGAGAAATGGAGAAACATGTTTTAAAGACAAAGGAGCTCCCTGAAACTTCCTGACTCCCCCCCACCTTTGTCAATGGGCCATTAAAAGCCTCAGCTAAGCTCACTCATTCTCCCCACCTTTGTCAATGGGTCAGAGGTAGAAACTCAATCCCCCCACCTTTGTTAATGGACCATCTTTTGCAACACAATAGAACAGAAACTCACCACATGGCAAGGCTCAGGCAAGCTTGAGAGACAACCTACAATGCTAGCTAAGACCCCCACCCCCTGGGAGTCTGACAACCAATCAGGATACTCTTCCTGTGCCCCAGAAAGGTCAAAGCTCAGAAAAAGCATAAAGCCAGGGAGCGCACAGGATCTCAGCCTTTTTTTTTCTGTTCAGGAACTCAAGCCATGTGATCCTGACCACCATTAAACCATCTTTCCAAGCAGCCTCCATGTTTCCAGTGTCTTTGTCCCCACTTGGAACTAAACCCAGATGGATATTTCTTCCAACAGTGTGTTTGCTTCCAACCTATCATCAGAAGGATCTTTATGTGTCTCCTGCGGCAGAGACTCCTACAAGCAACCTCTTTTCTTATCTAGGAAGGTTAAGTCAGGTTATTCCAGTGGTAATCAGGTTAGAAATTATGTACTTTGCCCTTTCACCTGGAACCTGCACTGCATTTCAGACATTAATACATCTGAAGGAGTCCAGAGATATTTCACGAGAAGAGTCCTCCACTCCTCTGCTCGCAGCAGAATACCTTATGCCACCAGACTTGAAATTTTGGACTTAAACAACTTAGAACTTTGCAGTCTTCGGTCTGACTTAAGAGTAGTACATAAAATTATGTTCTTCCTGTCAATGACTACTTCAGCTTCAACCACAATAATACATGGGCAAACAATAGCTACAAACTTAAGATAAACCGCTCCAAACCGCTCAATTGCAGAAAATACGACTTCAGCAACAGTGGTCAATGCCTGGAATGCACTACCTGACTCTATAGTTTCTTCCCCAAACCCCCAAAACTTTAACCTTAAACTGTCTACTGTTGACCTCATCCCATTCACCTTGATGAAGGTATCTTTTCTTTTATGTACACTGAGAGCATATGCACCAAGACAAATTCCTTGTGTGTCCAATCATACTTGGCCAATAAAAATTCTATTCTATTCTATTCTATTCCTAAGAGGTCTTTAAGGGGCGTGCATCAGAGGTAGGTTTCAGCAAGTTCTGACCAGTTCTGGATTTTTGCTATCGGTTCTCCGAACCACCCGCTGCCATCACTATCGGATTGGGCAATCTGGTCTGAACTGGGAGCATTTCACCCCTGGTTAGGGCCCCATGAAGTCTGCCCCCCCCTCAAACTAACATCACAGTTTCATTTTGAGATCCAATTTTTAAAAAGCCCGAATTCTAACCCCATGTGGCTCTACATAGGGTGCCTTTGAAAATCACCCTAAAGTTATATAGGTTGTCCTCGACCTACGACAGCAGCTGAGCCCAAACTTTCTGTTTCTAAGTGAGACATTTGTTATGCGAGTTCTGCCCCATTTTAAGACCGTTCTTGCACAGCTGTTAATCACTGCCGTTGCTAAATTAGTAATCCGGTTGTTAAGTGGATCTGGCTTCCCCAGTGAAGCCCCCACTGTGCCACCTCGGGACAGTGCAACCGTCATAAATATGAACCAGTTGCCAAACATCTGGATTTTGATCACATGACAATGGGGTGCTTTTGTTGGAAGAAATATACATCTGGGTTCAGTTCCAAGTGGGGACAAAGACACTGGAAACATGGAGACTGCTTGGAAAGATGGTTTAATGGTGGTCAGGATCACATGGCTTGAGTTCCTGAACAGAAAAGGGCTGAGATCCTGTGTGCTCCCTGGCTTTATGCTTTTTCTGAGCTTTGAACTTTCTGGGGCACAGGAAGAGTATCCTGATTGGTTGTCAGACTCCCAGGGGGTGGGGGTCTTAGCTAGCCTTGCTGGCTGATGTAATCTTCCCAGGTGCCATGTGGTGAGTTTCAGTTCTAGATGGGTTCTATTATGATGCAGATGATGGCCCATTGACAAAGGTGGGGGGTGGCAGGAAGTTGCAGGGAGCTGCTTTGTCTTTAAAACATGTTTCTCCATTTCTCATCCAGGGAAATATATTCTGCCTTTTTAAATATTTTCTAAAATATTTCATTCTTCTAGGAGCGGGGTGGGTACTAAATTCCTACACTTTAATGGTTGTATGTGTTAAAAAAAATAATAAATCATTTTTTTTTCAGTACCACTGTAATTTTAAATGTTCACTTGACTGTTGTAGGTCCAGAATGTGGCACACAAAAATGTGTTGGGTGTCACTCAGTTTGCCCATGCCACGGTTGCAGAAGCTGCACTGGCTCGTAATTTCTAAGTACAATTTAAGGCACTGGTTACCACCTTCAAAACCCTACATGGCAAGGGTGAAATGCTACCGGTTCAGACTGGTTCTGCCGCCCTGGTAGGGAAAATTTTGACTAGTTCAGAGAATCGGTAAGGAAAATTTGATTGGCCCCGCCCACCTGCTCTCCCCTTCCTCTCACCTCTCCTATATTCTGTTGTTTATTAGCTCAGCTGATTCGTGCGGCACATCGATTGCTGCCTCAGCTGAGCTAAGAAACAGCAAATGAGTCTTCCTCTCATTTGCCCTCAGCTACAATAATAAAGGGAAACTTTTTGCGACCTTTTTTCCTCCTTCTGCACCCCCCCAAGCAGGGAAAGGAATAGTAGCTTTAATGAGATGTCTGGGTGTTCAGCCAAGAGCAATTATCACCTCCTTACAATGTTGTGAAGCTGCAAACCACCTTACCTGAATTGAGAAACTGCCTCTAAAGAAACTGCCTTTTGCTTCCTCTGGAGCAAAAGCAGAGAGCCTCTTCCAGGGAAGATTTCTCTGTCTTCTCTTTTTCTTCCACAGCAGAACAAAAAAGCCTCTTCCTGTGAAGGCTTTTCCAGTTCTTTATTCTGATTTTCTTCTGGAGCAAAAGAAAGCCCTTTCTAGAGAAGCCGTTCCACTGGTTAATTGTTCTCACTGTCAGGAAGTTTCTTCTTAGTTTTAGGTTGCTTCTCTGTTTCTCCAGTTTCCATCCATTGCTTCTTGTTTTGCATTCTGGTGCTTTGGAAAATACATTGCGCCCCCCCCCTTCTTTCTGGCAGCCCCTTAAAAGCCTGTTTCCTATCACACTCTTGGGCAAAGCATGTGAGCCATTTCCACCTTTCAGTGGTCCATGAAAGTACATTTATAGTATGCAGATAATAAAGTTGAAAAAAGGTGAACAATATTTGTACAGAACTATAGATACATTGAGACTGGGTGTGACAAGGAATGACTGGGAGGGGAGGGGAGGGGCCATGCGAGGCACTCCTTGATGTGAGTGGCATTGAATTGGCCACGCCCACCAAGCCACATGACCACCAAGCCACATCCACCAAGCCACACCCACAGAACCGATAGGGAAATTTTTAGATTTCACCACTGTTACATGGTATGAGGTCAGATTATTTGCAGGACTGCCTCTCTGAAGGGATCTGCCCAATCCGTTGGATAGAATGGTGAGCATGGTCCATGCCTCTTCCTTGAAATATCTATAGATGGCATTTTCCATGCTGACTCCAATAGTGTGGAACACTCTTTGTCTTCCCTGAGATCTGGCAGGCCCCCAGCCTTCCGGAATGCCCAAAATCTGTGGTTCTAGCTGTACGCCTTGTGTAGAGTGATGAGACCCTGAGGAAGGCTGCTGAGGCATTCCAGTAAAATGACTAGGCATTGGATTGTTATGGCTTTTATGGTTTTATACTGTTGTGAGCTGCCCAAGGTGTGTGCTCTAAACCAGGGGTCCCCAACCTTTCGGACCTCAGGGACCACTAAATTCTAATTTTAAATCCCATGGACCAATAATATGATCTGCCTAATGACCCGATGGGAGGCGTGGCTAGGTGGTCATGTGACACCTTGCCAGCCACTACTCGCCCCTCCCCACCCAGCCCCTCCTTGCCTGGCAACCAGGCTCCTTAGGGCCCCAACAGGACGCAGTTGCTGGAGCTGAGCAGCCACCATGAGAAAGAATTGACAAAACAGTTCAGTTCAAATTGGATCTGACCGAGAAGGAGGCTCAGTAGAAGCACCTCACTGAGGACTAGGAGCATAGGCTTTCCAAGCAGAGGGAAGACCTGTGGGAGTGCAAGGCAAGGTACTGGTGCCTGGAGGCTCAGTTGGCTGAGATGGTCAGCCAGTTCCAGGCCATGATGCAGTCCCACTGGAACAAGGCCCTCCGGCTCTTCACCACCAGCAGCACTTCCCTCCAGCCTTCCCCCAAAGCCTCACACCAGGAGGCTGAAGCAGACCCCAAGTCGGAATTTCTGGTCCCCTCCGACCCACACAAAAAGACCCCAAAGGGGGAGACTCTGCAGCAACCCAAACATTCATTACACATATCTGTCCCAGGGGCTGTAGTTTGAGTACCCCTGATTTAGTGCAATATAAAAAATGCAAATAATTCTGCGGACCACAAAATTTTCTTGTGGACCACCAGTTGGTGACCACTGCTCTAAACCACCTATACAAATATTTTAAATAAATAAATAATACACCCTAATCCTTCTTCAGTACTGGTCGATACTGGTCTTTATCCCTCGTTCCCCAAAACCATGAAGGATGAGGGGCCAGATGCCTAATGGTGCACATCTTCGGGAAGGGAAGGTCCACAGGTTGTTTTTTTCCTTTTTATCGCTGTATCTACTCCCCCTTTCTTTCCTTTTAACTCCCAATTATCTGGAACACACAGCTGGTTCGATCTGAGATGACTGTGGCAATTCAGTTTGCATTTTGGGTTTTGGATATGCATAGACAATATGGTTCTAGTGATAAATCCTGGAAATGAGAGAACATATAACACACTGATCTATACTTAAAAATTTTCCCCAAAAGAACCAGTCCATATTCATTGCCTCTTGCTTTTATACTAAACACTTATTTTTATGAAGGTAGCACAAAGAAATCTGACCGGTGGAGAGATTTAGTTATTAATAAGATTATATTTTCTTCTCAGAAACACATTAAACAGATGCTGGGCTTAAATAAAGTATTTGACAAACAACCACAGGAATTCCAGTAGAGGAAATATATTAAATTTACAGGGAATATTGCACTTAGAAAAAACTTGTGTAAGCAGCAATTGCTAAAATAGATCCCTCACTAAAAATGGCTGGAAATGCACTAATAAGGCTGTATCACTTTTGCCTATTTGAAATTCCACAATCCCAACAATTTTTATAATAGAATGAAACAAATTCTATAGATCTCCTTCCAACATGGTCTTTTTCAATTAGAAAGTTAACTATTACTAAATTCGGATTCCCCAAAGTATACCAAACTGGCTTTATAGTAACAGTATATATATTATATGTGATTATGCACTACATGCCAAATAATTGGTTCTGTGATCATTCAACATGTAGTAAGGAGTAACTGTTATGTCGGATTACTGGTTTTACCTATATATCTGACACCTTCACTCTCTAAAAATGGCTGGAAATGGTTGTACCACTTCTGCATATTTGCACTGCCATAATCCCAACCATTTGTATAATAGACTGAAACAAATTTTATAACTCTCCTTCCAACCTAGCCTTTTTCAGTCAGAGTTAACTATTACTAAACTCATATTCCTTAAAAGTGCACCAAAGTGACTTTTTTCCCCCCCCAAAATGGTGCCGACGAAGGCTGCCTCGGTGAAATGCTCTCTAATTGTTTCTTTATTTCTAATTGTTCTCTGTGACTTACTACAGATTTCCTACTCACGAGACCATCTGCTAAAAATTAAGGAACATTTCTTTAAGGAGCAGCTTTCTTTGATCTCACCCCCGCCTGTCTGAAACACGGAGGAGATTTTAACACAGGAGGAGACAATTCCCACGGAGCCATGGATCACTAAAAAAACCAAACGACGGAAACGAAGAAAGAGAGGTAAGCGATCTGGGATCTTAAGCAGGCTAAGAAATCGCATTAAAACTCCTCTGCCTTCAATTTTCCTAACAAATATACGCTCACTTGCAAATAAGATGGATGAAATACTCCTCTTAAACAAATACTATTCTGATTTTCGCAATTCAGCAGTCCTATGCTTCTCTGAAACCTGGTTAAATGAATCAATTGAAAATAGCAGCCTGAACATTCCAGGATTTCAAATTGAACGATCAGACAGGATTCCAGAAACATCTGGTAAAAAGAAAGGAGGAGGCTTATGCCTATATATTAATAGAAACTGGTGTCAAGATTTTAACATAATTTACAAATTCTGTGACAACAATTTAGAGACTCTAATTATCAACTGCAAACCTTACTATTCGCCTCGTGAATTTTCCTCATTTCTTCTAATTGCTGTTTATGTCCCACCACAAGCCTGTGTAAACAAGGCATTACGAACTCTAGCTGACCAAATCATGGAGGCTGAAGCCAAACACCCTGATTCACTGGCCATTGTTTTGGGAGATCTAAACAAGGCAAACTTAAGGAAAGAACTACCAAAATACTTTCAGCATGTCAATTGTCCCACCAGAGGCAAGAATACTCTAGACCATTGCTACACAACACTAAAAGATGCTTATCGGTCTTTACCACGTGCAGCTGTAGGACACTCTGATCATTGCATGATTCACCTTGTACCTGCTTACAGGCAAAGACTTAAAGCCACAAAACCAATAATTAAATCAGTGAAAACCTGGACGGAGGAATCAGAATTAAAGCTACAGGCATGTTTTGACTGCACTGGTTGGAATATTTTAAAGATACCTCTGCAGACCTGGATGAAATCACAGATACTGTAACATCATATGTCAGCTTCTGTGAAGACCTATGTGTACCTACAAGGAACTTGCGAATATACAGTAACAACAAACCTTGGTTTACACCTAAACTTAAGCAGCTACGACATTCCAAAGAGGAAGCCTACAGAAAAGGTGATAAAATGCTGTACAATCAGGCCAGAAATGCACTAACAAGGGAGATAAGAGCAGCAAAAAGAAGCTACTCTGAAAAGCTAAAGAATCAGTTTTCAGCAAATGAACCAGCAAACATGTGGAAAACTTTTAAAAATATCACCGCTATGGCAAACCTCCTTCCCAGGCTGAAGGTAATCAACAACTGGCAGATGACCTGAATGAGTTTTACTGCAGGTTTGAAAGGAAACTACAGCCACCTATCTCCACAACCCCATCTCAGACACACCAACAACAGCCAAGCCTCCTACAACTGACCCCATTTCATTGGGTTCACAACCCTAGTGATCACAGAAAAGGAAGTGCAGGACCTATTTCACAGACAAAAGCCAGGAAAAGCTCCAGGCCCAGACAAGATAACTCCTTCTTGCTTAAAAGTCTGTGCTGACCAATTGGCCCCATCTTCACCCATATTTTCAATAAATCACTAGAGATGTGCTATGTTCCTTCTTGCTTCAAACGCCTACCATCATCCCAGTGCCAAGAAGCCCACCATCAAGGAACTGAATGACTACAGACCAGTTGCTTTAACATCTGTAGTCATGAAAACCTTTGAAAGGCTAGTGCTTTCCTACCTGAAAACCATCACGAATCCGCTTTTAGACCCCTTGCAATTTGCATACCGAGCAAATAGATCAACAGATGATGCTGTTAATATGGCTCTGCACTACATCCTACAACATCTTGAGTCTCCAAAGACCTATGCAAGGGTCCCTTTTGTAGACTTTAGTACAGCATTCAATACCATCATTCCAGACATTCTTCTAACTAAGCTAAACCAGCTACAGGTACCGGAACAGACTTGTAAGTGGATCACAAGCTTCCTAACAAACAGGAAGCAGCAGGTGAAGCTAAGCAAGATCACATCAAATACCTGTACAATTAGCACAGGGCCCCCAAGGCTGTGTGCTCTCCCACTTCTCTTCTCTCTGTATACCAATGACTGCATCTCCAATGATCCATTTGTTAAGCTACTGAAGTTCGTAGATGACACAACAGTGATTGGTCTCATTCGAGACAATGACGAATCCGCATATAGACGAGAGGTCGAACGACTAGCCTTGTGGTGCAACCAAAACAATCTGGAACTGAACACACTCAAAACCGTAGAAATGGTGGTAGATTTTAGGAAAAACCCTTACATACTTCCACCTCTCACAATACTTGACAACACAGTATCAACAGTAGAAACCTTCAAATTTCTGGGTTCTATCATATCGCAAGATCTCAAATGGACAGCTAACATCAAAAACATCATTAAAAAAGGACAACAAAGAATGTTCTTTCTGCGCCAACTCAGTAAGCTCAAACTGCCCAAGGAGCTGCTGATCCAGTTCTACAGAGGAATTATTGAGTCTGTCATTTGCACCTCTATAACTGTCTGGTTGGTTCTGCAACCCAACAAGAAAACACAGACTTCAGAGGATAATTAGAACTGCAGAAAAATAATTGCTACCAACTTGCCTTCCATTGAGGACCTGTATACTGCACGAATCAAGAAGAGAGCCGTGAAAATATTTGCAGATCCCTCGCATCCTGGACATAAACTGTTTCAACTCCTACCCTCAAAACGACGCTATAGAACACTGCACACCAGAACAACTAGACACAAGAACAGTTTTTTTCCGAAGGCCATCACTCTGCTAAACAAATAATTCCCTCAACACTGTCAGACTATTTACTGAATCTGCACTACTATTAATCGTAGTGCAATCCTTATGATTTATATTGATATATTGATCATCAATTGTGTTGTAAATGTTGTATCTTGATGAACGTATCTTTTCTTTTATGTACACTGAGAGCATATGCACCAAGACAAATTCCTTGTGTGTCCAATCACACTTGGCCAATAAAAAATTCTATTCTATTCTATTCTAGATGTCTATTCTAGAATAGAATTCTATTCTATTCTTGATCATCAATTGTGTTGTAAATGTTGTACCTTGATGAACGTATCTTTTCTTTTATGTACACTGAGAGCATATGCACCAAGACAAATTCCTTGTGTGTCCAATCACACTTGGCCAATAAAAATTCTATTCTATTCTATTCTATGTGGTTATTTGCACTACATGCCAAATATTTGGCTCTGTCATCATTCAACATGTCAGGTAAGGAGCAACTGTTAAACAATAAAGGTGAGAGTTACCTGTAACTGAGGGGCTTGTTTTGAGGAGGGGGAGGCAGTGGAAACATCATTTCCATGGCTCCAGGGCCAAGTATGTGGGGGAAAGGGTTGGTTAGAAGGGCAGCTCCATGTAATCAGGTCGTTTCAGGCCAGCTTTTCAATCCCATCTCTGTGGCTTCTGGAAGAGACCAGAAAGGGTGGTGGCCGTTGCAGCCACAAGCAAAATGTACAGATAGTCCTTGATGTACAACAGTCCGTTTAGTGACCGTTCAAAGTTTTGAACCATTTTTTTCAACAGCACTGAAAAAAATGTGACTTACGACGACGGTTTTTCACACTTAAAAGCCATTGCAGCATCCCTGCGGTAACGCGATCCAAAGCTAGGCGTGAGTGGCCACCGACTCATGTTTACGACAGTTGCAGTGTCTGGGCTGGGCTGGTGGGGGGGGGAGGGGTCACGCCATCCTCTTTCACCACCACCCGAGACCCAGATTCACTTAACAACCCCGCTAATCATTTATCAACCCCCAGCGGTTCATTGAACCCCCGTTGACAAGAAAGGTCGCAAAACGGAGCAAAGCCCACTTAACACACGTCTCAACGTCGTTAAGTCCAGGATTACCGGGTGTTTTATTCTTCCCCCACCCTTCCCCCTAAAATGCAACAGGAACCCCACCAGGCCTGGCTCGAAGGAGAACCGGGCTGCCTAAGGAAGGATCTGCTCGACGAGGCTCCGTTCCCACCGGGGTTTCCACGGTGGGCTCCGAGAGGCTCTGGACGGACCCACGTCGGGTAGAAGAGCCGCTTGCCTCGTTTGCACCCGGGGCCGAGGGTCGAGAAGAAGACGGGACTCCCTTTCCGCAAAGGGCCCCGAGACTCGCCCGGGAGGGAGCGAGAGAGAAACCCGGCGGGACCAGAGGCCTCTCCCGGCCCTCACCGAAGCTCCGCGGCCTCGGCGGCCATGGCAACCGCCCGGCCCCGCCCACCAGAGGTCACGTGGCCAGGAGGGCGCCCTCCCCGCGCAGCCGCAGAGCCGCCGACTCCTCCCCCGCTGACGGGCCGCGGCTGCCTGTCATCGCCGCCGGCGCGGGGCCTTCCGGGCGGTGGCCGAGCTAAGACGGGGGCCGGGCCGGGCGGAGCGCCTGGGCGAAGGCGGCCATGGGTCCCGGAGAAGGCGCGGCCGCTGCTGCTGCTGCTGCGGCGGCGGGGCCTCCGGGCCGCGAGCAACTGCTGCTGCTGTCGGGCGCGGCGCTGGCCGAGCGCTACCGGCGCATCTACACCGCGGCGGCGTTGAGCGAGCGCGAGCAGGCCGCGCACCTGGCCGGCAGGTAAGGCTGAGGGCGGTGGGGGAGAGAGAGAGAGAGAGAGAAGCCGGTTGGGTTGGGCTGCCCCGCCTCGCCTCGTGTCTCCTCCACACCTTCGGTGGCTCCGAGGGTCCCGGTGCCAGCCCGGGAAGCGTCTGCGGGGCTCTTTTGGTCGGCACGCCCCACCCTCGAGGATGGCCGCCGCGGCTTTGGCCTCCCTGACCGGACTGCTTTTCCCTTCTGCGGGGCCGAAGCTCTTCCGCGAGGGGCCAAAGGGCCTCTGCAGCCCCCTCCCACTCTTCTCCTCCTGACCTCCCCCCTCCTCTTCCACCCCTTCACCCCTCCCCCTCCTCCTCTTTCTCTTCCTTCCCCCTCCCTCCCTCCTGCCCTCCCTTCTCCCACCTGTCCCTCCCTCCTTCTCCCTCCCTCCCTCCTCCTCTTCTCTTCCTCCCTCCCTCCACCTCCCCTCCTTCTCCCTCCTCTCCTCTCTCCTCCCTCCCTCAACTCCCCTCCCTCCTCTTCTCCCTCCCTCCTCCTTCCCTCCTTTCTTCCCTCCCTCCTCTTTCTCTCCTCCCTCCTCCCTCCCTCCTGCCTCCCTTCTCCCACCTGTCTCTCCTCCTTCTCCCTCCCTCCCTCCTTTCTTCCCTTCCTCCCTCTCCCTTCCTCCTCCTTCTCTCCCCTCTCCTCCTCTCTCTCCTCCTCTCCACTCAACTCCTCCCTCCTCTTCTCCTCCTCCTTCCCTCCTTTCTTCCCTCCTCCTCTCTTCCTCCCTCCCTCCTTCTCCCTCCTGCCCTCCCCTCCTTCTTCTCCCTCCTGCCCTCTCCTCCTGCCTCCCATCCTCCTGCCTCCTTTCCTCTTCTTCCTCCTCCCTCCAATTCCTCCTCCTTCTCCCCTTCTCCTCTCCTCTCCCTCCTCTCCCTCAACTCCCCTCCTCTCCTCTTCCTTCTTTTCCTCCCTCCCTCCTTCCCTCCTTTCTTCCCTCCCTCCTCTTTCTCTTCCTCCCACTCCCCTCCCTCCCTCCTGCCTCCCTTCTCCCACCTGTCTCTCCTCCTTCCCTCCCTCCCTCTTTCTCTTCCTCCCTCCCTCCAATTCCTCCCTCCTTCTCCTCTCCTCCCTCCCTCCTCTCTCCACTCAACTCCCCTCCCCTCCTCTTCTCTCCTCCCTCCTCCTTCCCTCCTTTCTTCCCTCCTCTTTCTCTTCCTCCCTCCTCCTTCTCCTCCTGCCCTCCCCACCCCTTCTTCTCCCCTCCTGCCCTCTCCTCCTGCCCTCCCATCCTCCTGCCCTCCTTTTCCTCTTCTTCCCTCCTCTTCCTTCTTTTCCTCCCACTCCCCTCCTTCTCCCCTCCTGCCCTCCCCTCCTCCTTTCTTCCCTTCCTCCCTCTCCCTTCCTCCTCCTGTCCCTCTCCCCCTCCAGCCCCTCAGCCTCCTTCTCTCCTCCTCTTCCTCTCCCTCCCTCTCCCTCCCTCTCCCCTTCCTCTCCCTCCCCTTTTTCTTATGCGTCCTGTGGGCATCCTGGGCAGAGAGGAGCATCCCTAGATGGTGGTAGAGGTAGGAGAAGCCCAAGGGCAGCAAGTTGGCATGTCTATGAGCTTTTCTTGGCCCATCCGGGACTATCCTGTGAGAATTATACGCAGCTGTCTTCTCACCTACGCCTGCTGCTGCATCTCATCCCCTTTCCCCTCCCTCCCTCTGTTGAGGTGCTGTTTGGGTACCCCAAGCTCTTGCATTTCCTGGGTCGGTTTATAGTTGCTGTCCTATTTACCAACCACATTTTGAATTGGGATGAAAAGGCAGGTGGATAAATGTATGGGGCCATTCTTGTGAATTGCTCTGTAGCATTTGAGGAGGTTACCTAATTTGAGTAAGGAAACAGCTGCAAGAAAACAATCAAGTTCAGAGGGCCCCTAATTGCTCTCTCTCTCTCTCCTATTACTTTACTATGTCCTCTTCTGCGGTATAGATGCGATAGCTGAGTTGTCAAAAGTAGTGAGCTTCGTTCTTTACATTTGACTGCTGCACAAAGAAAAGGTGATAGCGTCATCCTGATGCGATTGCTTTCTTTCTTTTTTTTTTCCTGCTAGGAGCTTACTATTCAGACTCTTAGTAGACATTTCGTGCTTATGATTTAAGCTTGGGGGATAGCATTGTACCTTGACTTGTCTGTTTACATGATAAAGATATGCAAGAGAGGCATTATTTGTCTGGCTAAATTGCATGCTCCTAAATTAGCTGTGTCATCATATTGAGGGCTTTAGTATGGCAAGTGAATTACGTTATGAATGATGATGATGAGTGGCAAGCCATCCAAATGGAATAAAATAAATAAATAAATATATATCATAATCTAAAATTGTAAAGCCATATAAAATTTATGCCTAAAGGATTAATGTACCAATTGTTTGTTAGTGCAGAAATGTGGGTGCTTCCTTAACTTGATTTTCTTTAGAATCATTTTGCAATTGTCAGCAATTACTTTTTATTATGTTTCAAAAGATGCTTACTTGAAAACGTTTTTACTTTGTTATCAGGTTGAAAAATTCTCCTACTATGATTTTTCGATTAGTAAAAAGGCAGTGATGAAATTTTTTTTTTCCAAATGTTGAAGACAAGTATCTTCAGATGCTGGGACCAGCAACATATTGTGGAGAATTAGCATATTTTAATCACAATTACTACAGATCTTTAAACTGGTTTTGAGTGGCTGTTTGATGATGGACTTTTGTATACTGGGTTAGCAATGACCTCACCCACATTGTAGAAAAGGGGGAAGAGATTGCTAGGGCAGCATTTTAACTTGTAAGTGACATTGGGCCAAGTATTTTCTCTTGGTATTTGATATCTTTCATTCAGAATTGATGTTTATTCTTCATATCCAATAATTTAGTCTCACAGTCTTGTTGAACAGATGTTTAGACAAAAAAAAGGGGGGGTCAGCATAGGACTTTGGAGAGAGGATATCTGTGCATTATATATATATATGTATGTATGTATGTATGTATGTATGTATGTATGTATCTATCTATCTATCTATCTATCTATCTATCTATCTATCTATCTATCTATCTATCTTTTGGTACTTCCTTTGTCCATGAACGTATTAAGGTAGGGCATCTTTGATCTTCTTGGGGTCCCTTGCCACTCATTCCCCACTTCTAGAAGGAATATTCATGCAGATATTCTGGTCTGCGATATTTTGCATTCTCTTTTCCTGGCTCTGAGAAGTTAATTACACTCAAGTTGACCCTATCCATTTCAAATAAAAGATATACTTTCTTTACAGCAATTCTAAGCATAACTTATGCAAAGTGAGCCTCACTAAATTCAGGGATGTGCCCAAGTAAGAACATGAGGGTTGCAACATCTGCTTGCAGATCTATTTTTATCAGATTTAGTTTTTTAAGAAGTATGCTTTGTAAATATACATGTATATCGCAGAATAACATTTCAGGGACTAGTTTATGGCATGCCCATCTGGGTTCACCCTTTGCAGCAAATTCTCTTCCACAGGAACTGCTCCATTACAAGTGGGGGTGGGTGGAAATCTACTACCATCTTAAAGTTGTAATGAATGAATACAGGCATATAATTAATTTGAGAAACAATACCTATTCAGTAATCCAGATTTCAAACTATTCTGAGTATTTTACTCCCAATCCATTTAAAAATGCTTCTGAGAGACCAGTTACAAATATCTCAATGCAGTGAATTGTTTTATAAGGAAATATTGAACCTAAATATTACTAGTCCTATAGATATTTCCACATGTTCTGGTTCCATTTGGGATGGCTGAGTCTATAAAGAGCTAGCAAGTATAGTTCTCTGGGCTTTAATCAACCCACTACCTCCCAAATATATAATTTTGAAAATTACTTCTATAGACTTTATAGGTGTGTTCTTTGGAAGGAATTTTTTTAGTAAAAATTTATGCAAGTAGAGGAATTTACATAGGTGCTTTGTTTAAATATATAACAGAGCATTTTTAGTGACTTACATCATTGTGATTGCTAATAAGGGACAAACACTGTCATGTTAAATATATAGTTTACATTCTTCATCCCACACACGCACAGTTAGAACCAGATAAGAAAAGAAGGAAAGAGAAATATCTTTTGTCTCATCTCTTGCTACCTTCTGTGAGTTGAGAAACTTCTGATTTGGGTAATGCTCCCTGCATAAATTAGCATGGAGAGATTTCTTCTTTATAGCTTTGAAAGAGAACAGGACTGGCTGTTTATCCATTTTTGAATATTTGTCTCCCGCCTTTCCTCCAAGAGCCTGCAGATTTGTTTCCTGCCTTTCCTCCTTGCTTTCCCCTTGCTATTGTTTTAGCATCTCACTGATGAGAAAAGTTAAGCCAAGAGCTCTGGTAGCCCACTAGGTGAGCTCTATGGCTGGCTGTGGATTTGAGCAGAGGGACTCTCTGGCCTGTATTCCCAGGGAAGTAACCAGGGCTGCTTCAATATCAAAAAGAAAGAATAAGAACAGTTGGTAGAAAAGGTAATGGTTTCCTGAACAGACCTTAAATTTGAAGGACAAAGTTCTGAAGGAAATGCTGAAATGCTTATTTATAATATGAATTGTGAAGATGGGGTGTGAACTCTCCTTTCCCATGGCACCTGCCTATTAAAGATGGGAAATGAATGTAAAGTATGTTCACTGGCAAAGAGGGCTGTCCCTTCCTTTTGATTTCTAACAAGGTTCTGGTCCTTGAGGTTTCTGAGGAGACCTCTGGCTTCTTCAGAGATTACAGAAGAGTGAAATTCATGGAAAAGATGGCACAGGGAGTTTATTTATTAAATTTTTATCCCACTTTTAGAAATCCCACCCAAGGCAGCAAACATGCATAATATTCCTCCCTCTCTCCCGTTTTCTAACTTTCTATTTCCAGAATAGCTTTTAAACCTATTTAGGAAATGTTTCTACAGTTTTAGCAGAAGGCATCTCTATAGCATGAACTAAGTGTGACTTAATCTCCATGGTCTTTTGTGAGCTTTACACAGAAGGGTGTCTTCTGCCACCCTAGCAGGCTCTAACAGAAGCGCCATTTAGCTCAGCTGTGGACCACAGATTCTCCCCCAGCCAGCATCAGGCTGTTTTGAAGATACCCTCTTAGAGGAATTTGCAACACATCCTTCAGATTAAAAACAAAACAAAACAACTTCAGCTGCCTTCCGCCACTTCAGTTTTCCTTTTCCTTAATTCCTCTGAAGGTTTTTGTGATGTAAGAATGACCTTGAGGGACAGGAGAAGAGAGTTTAGTTTACTTCATTGTCATTGCACATGGTACAACGAATTTAAATGCTGTCTTCAGTGTACATTATAACTATAAAAATAAAAACACAAACATACATCCTTTACATTCTATATAATTGAAATTGAAAACCCAATATTTCACTATACCGTAGACTTCAGTATGATTATTGCCCTGGGATAGAAGCTGTTTTTCAGCCTATTAATCTTTGTTTTTATTATCCTGTACTGTCTGCCAGATGGTAATAGTTCAAAATAAAAGGGGTGCCCAGGATGAGATGGATCTTTAAGAATGTTTTGAACTTTCTTAAGGCAGCGGGAGCTATAAAGCTCTTCCAAAGAGGGGAGAGGGCAACCAGTGATCCTCTGGCCAATGGCGTTAACCCTCTGGAGTGCTGCCCTATCTGCTACTGTACAACTGGGAAACCAAACACAGGTGCAGTAAGTTAAAATACTCTCTATGGTGCAGTGTAGAAGGCCACCAGCAGTTTTTCATTCAGTTGTTGCTTCCTGAGAAGTCTCAGGTAGCATAATATCTGCTGGGCCCTTTTGAGTGCCCCAGTCAGGTCCTCTTTTAAGAGAAGAGAGGAAGTGGTCAGACAAGGAGGGTGGGGAGAGGATGACCCCCAGTACCTTAACAGTCGAAGGAAAGACACCTGGGAAGGACCTGCCCTGATTGATCTTAAAAATGGCAGCAGAAAGTTTGTACTTCCAGACTTGTGAAGATTCTGCTAATGTAACCTTACAATGAAGTAGATTTATCTCACCAAATTATTTGCATTTCCTGTCTGCTTTCCCAGGAAGGCTGACCAAACGGATGTGAAAATTGCACCTGGCCATTGCAGCCGTGTTTGTAAAAAAAAAAAATGTCGATAGAAACACAGCCTTTGTTAAGAGCAGAGACTTTCAGTAGGCAACTTGGTGAATTATCCAGAGCATCCTTTTGCTGTCCCCACCCCATTATAACTTCACAAAGGAAAGGGAATAGCTAGATCCTGCCCTGAGAGGGATAATCCTTAGATACAATCTCTCTGCTTGTCTCCCCACTCCTCCTGCCACCCTCTATCAAGCTTTTAGCATGTCTGGAGAGCAAGAAGGAACCAGCGATGGTCCCAGCTTATCTTCTGCATGCTTTCTGCAAATAGAAGCAATGGCTCTCACTGGATCTTCCTACACCATCTGAAAGAAAGCACTGCTCCTGTTGTGTTGCCTTAAGGCAAGGTATCCTTTCAATCCTTTTACATTTTTCTTTATGAAAACTGAATACTTGCCTCAGGCCCCCTTAGAATCTCCTATATTTGCAAGAATGCTGGATAGCCTGATTGGATTTTTTTTTTTAAATGATAAAAAGGTGAATGGCTATAACTGAGCTAAAGTGGGTCTGGGTAAGCAGGTATTGTGAAAGTAAGCAGGTATTGTAAAGTCTTTCCCGTCATCTAACATTATCTAGCACAGGAAAAAATCTCCACTACCTAGTATGCATAATTGTTGTTGTTGCTCAGTAGCTAAGTTGTGACTCTGACTCTTCAGAGTCCTGTGGACCGCAACATGCCAGACCCTCCTGTCCTCTCCTGTATCATTAAGTGTTAAATTGTACCCTATGACCATCATTTGTGCTGTAAATGTTGTACCTTGATGAAGGTATCCATCCTCTTGTCCTCCCTTTCTCCTTTTGCCTTCCATCTTTCCCAACCTCAGGCTTTTCTCCAGCGAGTCCTCTCTTCTCATTTGGTGGCCAAAGTATTTGAGCCTCGGCTCCAGTATCTCTCTTTCAAAAGAACAGTTCAGGGTTGATTTCCTATAGGATTGATTTTTTTCTTTCGCCAACCATTTTTTCCTCCATTTTCTTTAATATAATTCACCGATTGGACTTCTATTTTTCTTCTTGCTTTGAAAATAGTTGACCTATTGACAACCCGGTTAACACTAAGAGTTTGAGGGTATTGCCTGTCTTGGCTTCCTTTGAGTGGTTCTGCGCATTTTCTTAGGTTTGGTGCAGACACTATGGTTGGAAAACTGGAAAATGGATTTAGTTGATGGTTGAAAGTCCCCTAACAACATGACAAAAGTCACAATGAAGCAAACAGAGCCTCTCTGGTGAGAGCAGCAGCCATCGGGAGGGGAATTTCTTACCAGATAAACTCCAGAAGGACAATCCCAAAGGTGCTTCTTTGAAGACGTTTCACTACTCATCCAAGAAGCTTCTTCAGCTGCGGATGACCAAGAATCTCCATAGACTTCCAGAAGGACACTTGGTCCCTTCTTCTGAATTCATGAACTTGAAGTTAGTTTTCTGGAAGGTGAGGTTAAGTGAAAGCCAGCCTCTCTAGGAAGATGGACTGTTGGCTGTGCTCCATAAAACAACCAACTCCATCTTGGCCTGCATTTAGACACAAAGATGACATTGTTGGGGGATAAACCCACTTTCTTAAGGATCCTTGGTGGCATTATAAAGCCAGACCTTGGTTTTTCATGGTTTTGCCTTCCTATAAATGGACTCCAGGAGGGAAGTTCTTTGGGAAGAAGAAAGCTGGATTCCATGTATTCAGGCTTCTCAGTATGGGGACAATTTAAGAAAGGGGTCTCCAACCTTGGCAACTTTAAGCCTGGAGGACTTCAACTCCCAGAATTCCCCAGCCAGGTTGGAGACCCATGTGTTAGAGCACAAACATAAAAAGGTACAAGATGTTTTAGAGATGGGACATAACTCGGTATTGATGGTACATTGATAACTTCCAAGGTAGATAAATCATACCGTTATAAACAATGGGAATGCCACGAAGCAGAAAACGACATTTTACTCCATATGGCAGATGTGCAACAAAACTCAGAAGTACTGGAAAAAAAATATTTGGAAATTAAATTTTTAGAATGGAATAGAATAGAATAGAATAGAATAGAATAGAATAGAATAGAATAGAATAGAATAGAATAGAATAGAATTTTTTATTGGCCAAGTGATTGGACACACAAGGAATTTGTCTTGGTGCATATGCTCTCAGTGTACATAAAAGAAAAGATACGTTCATCAAGGTACAACATTTACAACACAATTGATGGTCAATATATCAATATAAATCATAAGGATTGCCAGCAACAAAGTTACAGTCATACAGTCATAAGTGGAAAGAGATTGGTGATGGGAACTATGAGAAGATTAATAGTAGTGCAGATTTAGTAAATAGTTTGACAGTGTTGAGGGAATTATTTGTTTAGCAGAGTGATGGCCTTCGGGAAAAAACTGTTCTTGTATCTAGTTGTTCTGATGTGCAGTGCTCTATAGCGTCGTTTTGAGGGTAGGAGTTGAAACAGTTTATGTCCAGGATGTGAGGGATCTGTAAATATTTTCAAGGCCCTCTTCTTGACTCGTGCAGTATACAGATCCTCAATGGAAGGCAGGTTGGTAGCAATTATTTTTTCTGCAGTTCTAATTATCCTCTGAAGTCTGTGTCTTTCTTGTTTTGAAATGAAATTTGAAATGAAATCACATCTCTTTTTATTAGGCATAATCCTATTTAGAAATCAACTTTTTGTTTATTTTGTTTTGCTTCCTTGTTTTATTAATATGGACAAACAATAATAAATAACAGTATGCTGGAGACTTAAGTATTGAGCTCAAGATGGATACTTTTATCGTATAACAAATTGTTGTATTTTGCAGCTGTTTATAAATGCCGCATCTATCTTTGGTTATAAAATGTAAACAGTGCTTATCCCCCCTGATATTTAAAAAATTATAGATGACATTGATGTAAACCATTTCTTTATATTTAAAGATTAAACATTAAGAGAGTGAATCATCTCTAGTCAATGCTGTATGAATACCATTGCTTTCAGATGATATGCTAATGATGTTTTACAATAATACAATACAACCAATTAAAAGGGAAAAAATGATTCATAACGTTTTTGTATATTATTTATTTCTTCTGTTTATTCCCACTATCACTTCTGAAAGAAGAACTAGTCAGGAGCACGGAAGAAAAGTGCCCCTCCTTGAACCAGAGTACAGATAGTCCTTGACTTACAACAGTTCATTTAGTGACCGTTCGAAGTTACAACGGCACTGAAGAAAGTGACTTATGGCCATTTTTCACACACATGACTATTTCAGCATCGCCATGGCCACGTGACCAAAACTCAAATGCTTGGCAACTGGCATGTACTTAGGACAGAAAAGTGTCAAGAAAAATTATAAAATGGAGCAAAACTCAATAAACAAATATCTTACTAAAAACGTGGGCTCAATTGTGGTCGTAAATCGAGGACTGCCTGTACTGTATTAGCCAAAGCAGGTCCATCGTCCTCTTTTTCTCTTATGCCTGCAAACTCTTTTTTATTATCTCATCTCCTCAGTTTAATCAGCAGTTGATCTTGATCCAGAATGGCTTTGGGAAAACACACACACACACACACACACACACACAGTACCAAATTTGTGTTTGCTGATAAAGAAATAAAGGGAGACTAGTATAGATCTGTTTCATGCTATTTACCTCTCATCAGCTAGCCATACCCTTACTCGGATTCGAACTTGGGCTGCCTGCATATTAGGCAGTTGTATTAACCTCTGAGCCACAAGTTCACCTCTCTTCCAATCAACTTATGCAAAATTTTAACAAAATTGGTAACTGGTTGAGGTGACTGAAAGCTGGTGTAGAGTGAACTTGCAGGGTGCTACAATTGTCCTAATTTTGCACACTTCTCGCCGGTGGTTCTTATTATATATATTTTTTTCCTGGTCTTTCTTGCTTTCCTTCAGAGTGGTAAGAAATCACCCACAAGTTCCAAGCATATCCACTATCTTCAGGGTGCCTGAGTTTCTCTCAGAGATTTCAGATGCAGCTCGAGAGCTTCCTATGTTGAGGTGTCCCATAGGATACACCACTTTGTTGTTTGGTAGAAAATCAGATTGTGATCAGGGCAGAGCTTCACCAGGTTTTGGCACCCCTGGCCATGACTGTAGGATGTTGGTATGTAATACACCAGTGTGGATAGTTTACACATATTCCTTGAAGGGACATCACGAATGGAGGGTCTGGATTAGTAGGCAAAAAAATTAGTTAATAGCTTAAATCAGAAAAAAAAAAACACCACCATTTTCTTTCTTTTGACCAGGTAGAAATTTGTCTCAATACTAATTTCACACTAGCAATAGCACTTAGACTTATATACTATCTCATATCTCTTTCTAGCACTTTCTGGGTGGTAAATCACCCAGAAAGTGCTAGAAAGAGATATGAGATAGTATATAAGTCTAAGTGCTATAAGGTAGAAGCATTATTGCATATTTCCCCCAACAATCTGGGTCCTCATTTTACTGACCTCGACTCGGAAGGATGGAAGGCTGAATCAGCCTTGAGCCGGTCAGGATCGAACTACTGGCAGTGGGCAGAGTCAGCTTGCAATACTGCATTCTAACCACTGCCGTTACATCATCCTGTAAGATAGGAGTGGGAAAGAATACGTGATAGGTTTTCAATTCCCACAAGATATTTTAAATAGACAAATATATTTAAATTTCATTAGCATTTAATGAGATCTAAGCAACTGGTACACCAGTTATAATAGTCCTCAGGACAATTGCTGTAGCCTGTATCTGTCTGTTGTTCCTAAGAATCTATTAAGATGAGAGTCTTCAGGGTACACTGCCAAAATGTTGGCTAAATTGTAGCAACATGGCATTGAATCATAAAATGATCAATAGGAGAAAAGGAGAATTTGGATGTCCTCTTTTCTGCATAGACAGAAATCAATTCTTTACTGTTCATATTTGAATACTTAGAAATGTAATCAACCACTTAATCCATGTATTACTATAAGGATAGAGTATGTAAACATTGTTTTCATGTTCTGTTGCTGTATATGCCTTTAAAGAACTGTAAATTCATACCTCTCATTGTCACCGAGCCATTGTGTCCAAGCAATTTTTTTTTAAAGCAAGAAACAAGCAGCCCTCATGCAGAGG
Organism: Ahaetulla prasina; assembly: GCF_028640845.1. Lineage (NCBI taxonomy): Eukaryota > Metazoa > Chordata > Lepidosauria > Squamata > Colubridae > Ahaetulla > Ahaetulla prasina. The sequence goes on from NC_080543.1 coordinate 121,239,316, forward strand.
GATACAACAAAATAACAGCATAGTAGAGTTGGAAGGGACCTTGGAGGTCTTCTAGTCTAACCCCCTGCTCAGTTAGGAGAATCTGTACCATTTTAGACAAATTCAAATTCTAAAAGTTGGCCAGACCAGGATAAAACTTGATGTTTGTACTATAGTCACTAATCAGAGTGTGGTTTAATGATAGGAGTTAAGGAAGGAAGGAAGAAAAAATAATAAGATAAAAAGGAAGCACAGCAAATTGCAAACAAACAAACAAACAAAAATGATTTTTTAAAAACACAAAAATAAATTCAAGGGTATAAAAGTGTATAAAATGCAGGGTGCTACAATTGTCCTAATTTTGCACACTTCTCGCCGGTAGTTCTTATTATATATATTTTTTTCCTGGTCTTTCTTGCTTTCCTTCAGAGTGGTAAGAAATCACCCACAAGTTCCAAGCATATCCACTATCTTCAGGGTGCCTGAGTTTCTCTCAGAGATTTCAGATGCAGCTCGAGAGCTTCCTATGTTGAGGTGTCCCATAGGATACACCATTTTGTTGTTTGGTAGAAAATCAGATTGTGATCAGGGCAGAGCTTCACCAGGTTTTGGCACCCCTGGCCATGACTGTAGGATGTTGGTATATAATACACCAATGTGGATAGTTTACACATATTCCTTGAAGGGACATCACGAATGGAGGGTCTGGATTAGTAGGCAAAAAAATTAGTTAATAGCTTAAATCAGAAAAAAACCCCACCATTTTCTTTCTTTTGACCAGGTAGAAATTTGTCTCAATACTAATTTCACACTAGCAATAGCACTTAGGCTTATATACTATCTCATATCTCTTTCTAGCACTTTCTGGGTTGTAAATCACCCAGAAAGTGCTAGAAAGAGATATGAGATAGTATATAAGTCTAAGTGCTATAAGGTAGAAGCATTATTGCATATTTCCCCCAACAATCTGGGTCCTCATTTTACTGACCTCGGCTCGGAAGGATGGAAGGCTAAATCAGCCTTGAGCCGGTCAGGATCGAACTACTGGCAGTGGGCAGAGTCAGCTTGCAATACTGCATTCTAACCACTGCCGTTACATCATCCTGTAAGATAGGAGTGGGAAAGAATACGTGATAGGTTTTCAATTCCCACAAGATATTTTAAATAGACAAATATATTTAAATTTCATTAGCATTTAATGAGATCTAAGCAACTGGTACACCAGTTATAATAGTCCTCAGGACAATTGCTGTAGCCTGTATCTGTCTGTTGTTCCTAAGAATCTATTAAGATGAGAGTCTTCAGGGTACACTGCCAAACTATTGGCTAAATTGTAGCGACATGGCATTGAATCATAAAATGATCAATAGGAGAAAAGGAGAATTTGAATGTCCTCTTTTCTGCATAGACAGAAATCAATTCTTTACTGTTCATATTTGAATACTTAGAAATGTAATCAACCACTTAATCCATGTATTACTATAAGAGTAGAGTATGTAAACATTGTTTTCATGTTCTGTTGCTGTATATGCCTTTAAAGAACTGTAAATTCATACCTCTCATTGGCACCGAGCCATTGTGTCCAAGCAATTTTTTTTTAAAACAAGAAACAAGCAGCCCTCATGCAGAGGGATACAACAAAATAACAGCATAGTAGAATTGGAAGGGACCTTGGAGGTCTTCTAGTCTAACCCCCTGCTCAATTAGGAGAATCTGTACCATTTCAGACAAATTCAAATTCTAAAAGTTGGCCAGACCAGGATAAAACTTGATGTTTGTACTATAGTCACTAATCAGAGTGTGGTTTAATGATAGGAGTTAAGGAAGGAAGGAAGAAAAAATAAGATAAAAAGGAAGCACAGCAAATTGCAAACAAACAAACAAAAATGAATTTTTAAAAATACAAAAGTAAAGCCAAGGGTATAAAAGTGTATAAAAATGCAGAGTTACCTAATTGATAAATAAATACAATTTATTCTTATAAAATAGCCTACCAAGATTCCAAAATGCTGACTCTGTGGTTGTTAAAACACTGAGCTGGTTAAGACCTAATGCTAGAAGGATACAGTAACATGTAAGGGAATGAAGTGGCTATGATTCTGCTTATGAGGTTTCAACAGTGGGAAGTTGTATGCTACACTTACTGTACGGTTCTTGTGTCCATTGAAAGTATAGTAGTTGTGAACATTACATGATATTTCTGGATGGTTTAGCATCTGCTAAGAGGTGAAACACAAGTTTTCTAAAATACAATGACAAAAAAGGGCAAATTAGATCTTTGCACCATCTGAGAAAAAAACTATTAGAGGAGACTGCACACTTGTTTAGACTTCCATCAACAAGCAAACAGACATAAGCACCCTTAAATCAGCATTCTGGGTTACCACCCTTGTATGATTTCTCAAGGATGCCAAAAATGAAATCCTAAGAAACTTTCAACACATGGATTTAATCTATGCTGAATGATGACGTGAGGCAGAGATAATTTTATTTTAGCGTACAGTACAATGTCAAGGCCATTATCTCTGGAGGAACGGCCAAGGGCATAAGGGATCTAATCATAATCCCAGGGATATAGAAGAAAAAAATGACTGCACCATAGAATCCTGGATCAGATTGCTTGCTTTGTTATGGAAGAATTAAAGTATATGTGAATTGGGCCCTAGATTTAGGAATTCGTTGGAGATGGAGAGCTTTAAATTTGGATCGTGACAACAGTGGACTCTGGAGGCCATTAAATGCAATGTGTAAATCTTGTGTGAAGATTATTTCAACTGAAATAATGTGTATTTACCTTTTTTTTTAACAGATGCAAAAAACTTCTGAGCAAGAAAAAGCTAAAACGGAAGCAGAAAAGTAAATTGAAAATGAGAGCACGGAATAAGGTACATTCTTTTGTTTTCTCTTTTTTGTTTTTTTTGTTTTACATTTATACCCCGCCCTTCTCCGAAGACTCAGGGCGGCTTTCCTATTGGTATTTCGGGAAGGAATTAAAAAGTATATTAATCATTTGATGAAATCCGAATTAATGGTATTTGCTACGCTTCACGTTAGAATTATATAATTCCTAATGTAGCAGTTCCCAACTTTTTCCTTTATGTGAATCATAAAGTTTTATAGATAAGATGTAACCCCTGAAAGGGTAACAGCCTGTTGCCTATGGCCTTTGTGCTCCCTGTGGATCTCCCCCTCTTTGTCATTTAAAACACCTAAAAGTGAAAATACAAGCTCCATATTTGATAGCGGAGATATCGTAATCACAGATACACTTGAGAGGGAATGGGTGGAGAGAAAGAAGTCTGAAACATGATAAAAACACTGATCCTCACAAGAGTTTGAGGTTCCTCCCTCACAGAATCTTGAGGGTTTTTTATCTTTTTGAAAGTAGGGGTTTCTTGAGACACTTACTAGCAATAGCACTAATATTGATAGAGTAAGGTAGGATAAAATGATAAGATAGCAATAGCACTTAGACTTATAGACCTCTTCACAGTGCTTTACAGCTCTCTCTAAGCGGTTTGCAGAGTCGGTATCTTGCCCCCAACAATCTGGGTCCTCATTTTACTGACCTCAGAAGGATGGAAGGCTGAGTCATCCTTGAGCCCAGTGAGATTTGAACTGCCGAACTGGTGGCAACAGGCAGTCAGCAGAAATAGCCTGCAGTACTGCATTCCAACCACTGTGCCATCACGGCTCTAGATAAGATTGAGATGAGGTGAGATGAGATGAGATTGCCTGCTCTCAAAAGGAAGTATATATCAACCCATACACATACATAACGCACATATATACATGCTGTAAACCTATCTTTTCCTTCCTTCCTTCCTTCCTTCCTTCCTTCCTTCCTTCCTTCCTTCCTTCCTTCCTTCCTTCCTTCCTTCCTTCCTTCCTTCCTTCCTTCCTTCCTTCCTCTCCACCCCACCCTCCACACACTAATCACTGTCCATAGAGAAAGAGGAAACTTGAGAGTTCACAAGTATACCACTCCATAGTGCTTTTACAGCCCTCTCTAAGCAGTTTACAGAGTCAGCATCTTGCCCCCAACAATCTGGGGTCCTCATTTTACCCACCTCTGAAGGATGGAAGGCTGAGTCAACCTTGAGCTGGTCAGGATCAAACTCCAGGCTTTGGACAGAATTTGCCTGCAATACTGCACTTTAACCACTGCGCCACCAGGGCTCCTAAGTGTGCTTAGAGGCCCTCTGGAAGACTTCCCATGGTTCTAATGTTCCAAGAGTTTCATCCTAGAATGTGTGATACAATCCAAGGATAAGGCAGGCTGATTCCAAGTGTTCTGGAATGGAGTCTGAATGTGATGAAGCTGTGCAGGAGCAGGAGAAGAGCGGAGGTGTTCTCCCCTTCAAGGAGTGGAGACTTTAAATAATCCATTAAAAGGAGTGCTGCATCCACTTATGCTCAGAAAGGGGTGAGAGTCTGAGCAGATAACCCCTGGGACAAGCTAGGATGACATTTATTAGACTGAGAATGATGGTTGTCACCTCCTGGTTTAAAAAAAAATACCCAAATGTGACTTTTTAAAAAAATCTTCTTTATTACTGTTTCCCCGAAAATATGGGCTTTTGAGCACATGCGCTAAAATAAGCCTCTCCCCCCAAAATAAGCCTTCCCTGAAAATATTTAAACACAGAGCTGGAAATCAGGTAAGACGGCAACTGGAACCTCATCTTGCTCCACGTGCCCCAAAATAATAAAACCTCCCCGAAAATAAGGCCAAGTGCTAATTTTGGGGTTCAAAGAAATACAAGACAGGGTCTTATTTTCGGGGAAACATGGTACATATCCATAATTTTTTCAGAATGGGTTTTCCTTTTGCCAAATTCCTGGCCCAGGAGAGGGGAACTCTTTGTATTGTTGATTGATTCTGCCCTTTGTAGAATAGTAGCCCGAATGACACACAGTTGCTGGCACTTTTATTTCAGAGCTACCATATTTTTTGGAGTATAAAACGCACCTTTTCCCCCCAAAAAAGAAGGTGAAAATCTGGGTGCGTCTTACACTCTGAATATAGCCCCACCCAGCTTCTCAAACGGAGGTTTCAGAGGCTGAAAGAAGCTTCAGAAAATAAGCCCCCAAATAGAGCTTCAGAAAAGAAGCTCCCAAACAGAGCTTCAGAGGCTTTTTTTCTGAAGTTCTGTTTTGGAGGCTTTCAGAGGCAGAAAAAAGTTTTCTGAAACAGAGTTTCAGAGTCTGAAAAAGAAAGCAAGGCACAGAGGTCACAACCAAGGAATCTGTTGCTAAAATTCACCTCTGGGAACAGCTGATTGGGGGTACTCGGGAAGGCTGATCCACCTGCCAATCAGCTTTTTTCTTATTTTCCTACTCAAAAACTAAGGTACGTCTTATACTTCAGTGCGTCTTATACTCCGAAAAATACGGTACTTGTGCTGGTGGTTTAAGGGATTTCTCACAGGATCCCACCAAGAGCAATGCTGGATTTTAAAGAATTCTTTTTGTGTTGGGAACATTTGTACTTCGAGCATTGCCACTCTGGGCTTTGAAAATACTCCTGTTTCTTGCTTTTCTTTGAATTAGAAAGGAAAATTGACGCCAACTTATCCGTTATATGAAAGTAGAGAGGAGAATAAGCTTTTTGACAAATGCCTCTGTAATGTAAGATGCAGATTTTTTTCCCAGTTGATTGCAGGAAAAAAAAATATATCTCTTTGTTTCATCAGAGCGAAAGTCTTGATAGTATGGTATCCATACCAGATATCAAGCTTCACAGCAACCCTTCGGCTTTCAACGTGTACTGCAATGTGCGGCATTGTGTTTTGGAATGGCAAAAAAAGGAAACCTCCATGGCCTTGGCCTCCAAAAATACGGTGCAGAGCGGGGATTCAGATAGCGACGAGGAGGAGGAAGCCAAAGAGCCTCCTGTGAAGCTTCCAAAGGTAAGGGACCTCGGGCAGATCCGAGGGGTTTCATGTCTTGAAAAATGTTCTGCAGGACAGAACTCCAAAGCAGGGGTCTCCAACCTTGGCCACTTTAAGCCTGGAGGACTTCAACTCCCAGAATTCCTCAGCCAGCTTTGGCTTAAAGTTGCCAAGGTTGGAGACCCCTGCTCCAAAGCACTTGTGGCTAAGGGGAACTTCCTGCTCTCTGTTTCTAGATAATAGAAGTTGGATTGTGTGAAGTGTTCGAACTGATTAAAGAGACAAGGTTTTCTCACCCGTCTCTCTGTCTGAGAAGTTTGCAGGCTCTTCTCAATGTTCTTCAAGGCCAGCAGCCCGAAGGTCTCCAGTCAGAACCTCCTGAAGTTCTAGGTAAGGTCTCCTACATTTGCTCCAAGTCAATAAGATAAGAGAGTGACTAGCTAAATCAGGGGTCTCCAACCGTGGCAACTGTAAGCCTGGAAGACTTCAACTCCCAGAATACCCCAGCCAGCAAAGCTGGCTGGGGTATTCTGGGAGTTGAAGTCCTCCATGCTTAAAGTTGCCAAGGTTGGAGACCCCTGAGCTAAATCATGCCTAAAACCTATCTGACTTTAGTACTGTATTTCTGTTGGAGGCCAGAGCTCCTCTCTCAAAGCCCCTTGCTGATGGGAACCTGGCCTTTGCTCGTTTAAGAATTCTGTCAAATTCTTCGCAAGGATAAACACAGTTTAACAGATACAGGTAATCCTCGACTTGTGACCACAATTGAGCCCAGCCTTAGCTGTTGCTAAGTGAGACGGTTGTTAAGGGAGTTTTGCCCCATTTTGCAACCTTTCTTGCCTCGATTGTTAAGCGAATCACTGCAGTTGTTAAATTAGTTGTTTAGTTTGTTGTTAGTTGTTTAAACACGGTTGTTTAGTTGAATCCGGCTTCCCCGTTGACTTTGCTTGTCGGAAGGTCTCAAAAAGGGATCCCATAACCCCGGAACACCTGTAATCGTCCTAAGTACATGCCAGTTGCCAAGTGTCTGAATTTTGATCATGTGACTTGTGGGGAGGTTGCAATTGGTCGTAAAGGTGAAAAATGCTCATAGGTCATCCCAAGTATACTTTTTCAAGAGGCAACTGGACTTTCTGGTTTTTCTTTGAAGACGTTTCGCTTCTCATCCAAGAAGCTTTTTCTGTTCTGACTGGATGATGGGGAACGGAAGGATTTATACTCCTTGCAGACAGCTGGTCATTTGCATTCTTTTTAGAGAGTCGTTGAGGTCACTTGGAGGTTTGTCTGTATCCTGCAAATGACCAGCTGTCATATATCCTTCCATTCCCCAACATCCAGTCAGAGCTGAAGAATCTTCTTGGATGAGAAGCGAAACATCTTCAAAGAAAAAAAAAAGAAAGTCCAGTTGCCTCTTGAAAAAAAAGCACCTTTGGGACAACCACGACATGGATGACTGAGAATCTCCACAGACATTTTGCTCACAAGTCACTTTTATCGGTGCCGTTTTAACTTTGAACGGGCACTAAATGAACTGTTGTAAGTCGAGGATTACCTGTATATAAATGTTTTTCATTGGTTGTTGCAGTCACTACTTGACACAACCAAAAGAGCAAGCAACTGCAGTGAAGCCTGTGCTGTGAATTGCTGGCTTATATGTCAGGGCAGCAACATCTTCTGCCTGTGGTTACCAATGGAGTATCATCTCTTTCTTAATGGATGGTTTTCTAGATGGGGATGGAATGGCTGAAGAACGGCCTCTAGTTGGAGCTTTTACCTATCTCCTTGAGTGGTTTACAGTTATTATTTGCAAAAGGAACCTCAGTCCTGGCCTAATTCATGGATATTAGGCCACTGTGCCAGGCCACAGCGACATTGCAGTATGCAAATCCCTTTCCTTGTGTCCACTGTGTGCCTGCATGCTTCTATCACCCCTACTGTGTGTGTGTGTGTGTAAGTGACCTTTTCTTCTGTCTGCAGAGTCTCTGTTCCAGCTCCTGCTAGAAATCACGGTTCGGAGCACTGGGATGAATGACAGCCCCGGCCAGTCGCTGACTGCCCTTTCCTGTGCTTGCCTCTTCAGTCTTGTGGCTGCCTGGGGAGAGACCGGACGGACGCTTCAGGCCATCTCCGCTATCCTGACCAACAACGGGAGTCATGCTTGTCAGACCATCCAGGTCTTGTGTTCCGCCTCATTCACGTGCACAAATAGCTCTCTTTAAGAAACCCACTGTGTTTTCCAAGTCTAAGGATTCTGGAGGCGACAGTAGTTTTCTGAAGATTGCATCAGAAATACGAAGAGAGAGATAGAGAGAGAAAAACAAAACAAAACAAAACCCAGCAACCTATTCGGATTTGCCATTTTCGTGAATTTGACTTCTTTTTAAAATCTTGCTAACATCTCATTTGGAAATAAGTAGGAGTAAAAAAAAACCAAAGTCTAAATTTGTGTTTAAGAAGTGTTATTAGTAGTTTTGAGCTGAACTCTGCTAGTCTAAAGCCATAGGAAAATACAACTAGTCCCTGGTGCTGAGGACAGCTCCTTTGTAACTAAGAACATTTGTGCTGATGATACTCAGCTGTACATTTCCACCCCTGACCACCCCAACGAGGTCGTTGAAGTGATGTCCCGGTGTCTGGAGGCCGTGCGGGTCTGGATGGGGAGGAACAGGCTTTGGCTCAATCCCTCCAAGACTGAGTGGCTGTGGATGCCAGCATCCCGGTACAGCCAGCTAGTTCCATCGCTGACTGTTGGAGCCGAGTCATTGGCCCCTATGGAGAGGGTTCGCAACTTGGGCGTTCTCCTGGATGCTCGGCTGTCGTTAGAAGAACACATGATGGCTGTCGCCAAGGGAGCTTTTTATCAGGTGCGCCTGATATGCCAGTTGCGCCCCTTCATAGACCGGGATTCCCTATGCACAGTCACTCATGCCCTTGTCACTTCCCGCCTGGACTACTGTAATGCTCTCTAAATGGGGCTGCCCTTGAAGAGCACCCGGAGGCTCCAACTGGTCCAGAATGTGGCTGCGCGGGTGAGAGAGGGAATTACTCGTGGCTCCCATATAACACCTCTCCTGCGCAAGCTACACTGGTTGCTGGTGGTCTTCCGGGTGCAATTCAAGGTGTTGGTTACCATCTTTAAAGTGCTCCATGGCATAGGACCGGGCTATTTACGGGACCGCCTGCTGCCACCGATAGCCTCCCATCGACCTGTGCGCTCACACAGGGAGGGTCTCCTCAGGGTGCCGTCAGCCAAACAATGTCGGCTGGCGACCCTCAGGGGGAGAGCCTTCTCTGTGGGAGCACCCACCCTCTGGAATGAGCTTCCTTTGGGGCTACGACTACTCCCCGACCTCCGGACCTTTCACCGTGAACTGAAGACCTTTCTGTTTCACCGCGTAGGGCTGGCCTAATACACTTCGGTTTTTAATTGGGTTTTTTTAATCATTTTTCTATTATAATTTTTAAATGGGGTTAGCCAAATTAAATAAGATTTTTAAATGGGGTTAGCCAAATTGAATAAGATTTTTAAATGGGGTTAGCCAAATTGAATAAGATTTTTAAAATGTTTTAAATCTATTTATCAAATTGTTCTTATGTTGGCTGTAAACCGCCCTGAGTCCTTCGGGAGAAGGCGATATAAACATCAAATAAATAAATAAATAAATTTGTAAAGCAATTTGGTGAAACTAGGAGATAAAGGGAGTGAGGTTGAGCAACCATGAAGCAGGTTCCATTTGATTGTCATTGATCCCAAATTTCCCCAATTTAATCATACGAACTGGGAAGAAGAAATGTTTGGTATACAGATAGTCCTTGTTTAGCAACTGCCTCAGTTCGTGATTATTCACAAATGCAATTGTAGTAAACAGTAGACTCTTGGCTGGTGTTGCTGCACAAGAGAATTTATCTGAATGAGAGGGCATTTTTGCTCCCCCCACCTTTCTCTCAGTCATGTGGTTCACTTGGCCATTTCTCTGGAACGGATTGCAGTTGCTAAAGGAGGACTACCTGGAACATGTTTAGGAATGAATATATGAAGTTAAACATCATTTGGAAATAAGTAGGAGTAAAAAACCAAAGTCTAAATTTGTGTTTAAGAAGTGTTATTAGTAGTTTTGAGCTGAACTCTGCTAGTCTAAAGCCATAGGAAAATACAACTAGTCCCTGGTGCTGAGGACAGCTCCTTTGTAACTAAGAACATTTGTGCTGATGATACTCAGCTGTACATTTCCACCCCTGACCACCCCAACGAGGTCGTTGAAGTGATGTCCCGGTGTCTGGAGGCCGTGCAGGTCTGGATGGGGAGGAACAGGCTTTGGCTCAATCCCTCCAACCGGTGCAGCAGGATACCATGGTCGATGGTATCAAAAGCCGCTGAGAGGTCTAATAGGACCAGGGCAGAGGAACAACCCCTATCCCTGGCCCTCCAGAGATCATCCACCAACGCGACCAAAGCCGTCTCAGTGCTGTAACCGGGTCGGAAACCGGAAGCCTCCCATCGACCTGTGCGCTCACACAGGGAGGGTCTCCTCAGGGTGCCATCAGCCAAACAATGTCAGCTGGCGACCCCCAGGGGGAGAGCCTTCTCTGTGGGAGCACCCACCCTCTGGAATGAGCTTCCTCTGGGGCTACGACTACTCCCCGACCTCCGGACCTTTCGCCGTGAACTCAAGACCTTTCTGTTTCACCGCGTTGGGCTGGCCTAATACACTTCGGTTTTTAATTGGGATTTTTAATCATTTTTCTATTATAATTTTTAAATGGGGTTAGCCAAATTGAATAAGATTTTTAAAATGTTTTTAAATCTATTTATCAAATTGTTCTTATGTTGGCTGTAAACCGCCCTGAGTCCTTCGGGAGAAGGGCGATATAAACATCAAATAAATAAATAAATAAATAAATTAATTAATTAATTAATTAATTTGTAAAGCAATTTGGTGAAACTAGGAGATAAAGGGAGTGAGGTTGAGCAACCATGAAGCAGGTTCCAAACCTGTATTCCATTTGATTGTCATTGATCCCAAATTTCCCCAATTTAATCATACGAACTGGGAAGAAGAAATGTTTGGTATACAGATACTCCTTGTTTAGCAACTGCCTCAGTTTGTGACTATTCACAAATGCAGTTGTAGTAAACAGTAGACTCTTGGCTGGTGTTGCAGCACAAGAGAATTTATCTGAATGAGAGGGCATTTTTGCTCCCCCCACCTTTCTCTCAGTCATGTGGTTCACTTGGCCATTTCTCTGGAACGGATTGCAGTTGCTAAAGGAGGACTACCTGGAACATGTTTAGGAATGAATATATGAAGTTAAACATCATTTGCGAAAGAAGGAAAAATCTAGGAACCCATCTAACATTAATTCCTTCCGAAGAAAAGGTTGTTGCAGTTATAGCAGATAATTTTGAATGATCAGGTCACCATTTTTTTTTCTTTGTATTGATTGAGTCACTTTGCAAGGAGATCCACTGATTTTTGATTTTTTTCTCCCTCTTTAATATTTTTAATTTATTTACGTATTAATACTATAAGATACAAAAATACAAAAGAAAATAGTAGCAAAGATAGGGGAGAGAAAAAGGAAAGGGAAAAGTGTGGGGGAAAGGGGAAAAAGAAAAAGAAGAACTCTCTTTGGTGCAGTAGAATAAAATAATAACATCAAACCTTAACTTTTTAAACTTATATGTATAGTATATAAGTTTAATAGTATAAACTAGCCATTTATGTAACAACAAATTATCTAACTGGTAAAACCCCAAATCAAAGTTTCATTTTTTTCCCCACCTCAAGCACAAAGTCCAGAAGCGGTTTCCAAGTAGAAACAAAAGTAGTTATATATTTTTTTGTCTTTAATTGAAGCAGTCAGTTTGGCCAGCTCTGGTAACTCCATCAACTTCTGCAGCCATTCATCCATTGTGGGAGATTCTTGAACGAGAACCAAAATCTGTTGTTACCTATTGCTTCTCCCCTCTTCCCATCCCGCCCCAGCTGTCCTCCCCACTGACCCATCCACTTTTCATTTTCATTTTTGGTGGTTTAAAGTTTCTAACGATAAGCAATAATTTGGAGTTATTGCTGGTTTTTTCCCTTAGGTGCCAGCTATCTTAAATTCCCTTCAGAGGAGTGTGCAGGCGGTTTTGGTCGGCAAAATACAGATCCAGGATTGGTTCAGCAGCGGAATTAAGAAAGCCGCCCTGATGCACAAATGGTCCTTGAAGGACATTTCAGTCGATGAAGATGACCCGACTCTGCTCCAGAGCGACGGCTACTTCTTGTATCTATTGTGCAAAGATGGATTGTACAAAATTGGCTCTGGATACAGTGGAACTGTCAGGGTAATGTATCCTCCGAGATAAAAGCTTACATAAGATATTTTAAAATGCCTGAGGCTGAACCCTGAAGCTGGCCTGACTGAGGCCATTTTGAGACTTCAGCGCTGACAGAAAGAGGATGTGATTTTATGAATAGCAAATCGGATGATGTGGTAAAAAAATCATGGAAAGATTTTCAGTCAGTTTTTCTTGTATTTTACTTTTTTTGGTTTGGTTAAAAAAAAGGCAATTTCAAGAATCTTATAATATTTTTACTGTGTTACAGGGCCATATATACAATTCCACATCTCGTATCAAAAACAGAAAAGAGAAGAAATCATGGTTGGGTTATGCTCAGGTAAGAAAAAGATTGAAAGTTTGTGGAGATTCTCAGTCATCCAGGTCATGGTTGTCCCAAAGGTGCTTTTTTCAAGAGGCAATGGGACTTTCTGGAAAAAAGCATCTTTGGAAAAAGATTGAAAGCGAACACTAAGAAATGTAATTTTGAATTAAATGAGCCTATAACTTTGGATGAAATATCGAATTGATAGTGTAGTTCTAAAGTACTGAAAATCGAAAGGAAGTAATATCGTATGGCTAGAAAAGTAGTTTTTATAAAACGATTTCTAGCCAAAAACAAAGTTTACATTCCATTTTACTTGCTTACAGAAATTATTTTCCAACATTACTTCCTTTGAGAAAGAACAGAGTTTCTCTCTCTTAATTTCCTTTTAAGATGGCCAGAAAAGGAGTTGATTCGCTGTTTCCATGAGATGGTCGCTTTCAGTTGATCTGCTTGGGAATCAATATTTTGCTGCTTGTGGCAACTAGATACTATTAAGCTTCATCTTATCCTTCTGTTGAGTACTTTTGAGAGTAGAATTGGCATTGGTTTCGTAGCTCCAGAGAGGTGGGGTGGGGCAGTTATCTTCCAGAAGCCATGTGGCCTTTCTAGGCTTTCTTTCACAGGTAACTTGTTGAAGTTTAACTCTGGGGAGCAGTTCAGTTTGTTACTGTTGTGTTGGCCTGCCTGCTGCACAAAAACATCCCTACCTAAGTTCTCCATCCTTGAATTGATGGTGGAACCTGAGTGCCATTGAGTAAGAGTTGGCTCAAGAGTTCAGGTCCACTGTGATGATCATGGTTGTTGCCCGAGTTCAGTAACTGAAACTTTAAACCATACCAAAGGTCCCTCACAAGATAAGATTTTGATTTTGGGGAAGTTGTAGCATGATCCGGGTGTGGAGGACACACACAGAATGCTATCTGACTCCTCACTAGCTTATCAGTGCTATGCCCTACTATAAGAAGGTAGGTGGTTTTAGAGCAATCTTCTCAATGCGGCCAGTGGATCTAACAGATCTCGGAAGGAGCGTGGTATTTTTCCAGAGGATCTGATGGATGATTCAGCTGAAGCCTTAGACTCACAACGAAGACTTTTAGACCAGATTGCTGTCACTAAAGATCAATCCCAGAGAGGTCCTTGGTTGTCTGAATAACTTGGGGATATGAAGTGCCAAAAAAGATGCCAGTGTACCATCGGAGGAAGTTGAAGACTGAATCTGATCAAACATAAGTAGGAGCCTCGGTTGGGGTTAAACTGGTAACACAAGCGACAGCATGTAGACATTTTTTTCCACACTTAACTGCTCCTGATGCTGGCAGTCTTGCAGCCCCAATATCCTGTTCATGAGATGTCATTATGAAGTTCTCATTGTACTCGTTGCTTTCAAGAAATTTGAGATTCTGGGCGATAATTTTAAAGTTTACCCTGTCATCCGTTAATTACAGCATGCAATTAAATTTGTCCCTTTTCCTCCTGTTGGCAAATGGAGCTGCAGAACAGAAAACTCCGGTCAAAGGTGAAAGAACATTTGGTCTGTCCCTGAGATTGTCATTCTGAAAGTTGTGATTTGGTGTTTTTCAGGGCTATTTGTTATATCGGGATATAAACAATCACAGCAGGACAGCTATAAGGATAAATCCTGAATCTTTGGAACAAGATGGAATAGTAACACTGCCAGGTATGCACAACAGTGTCTTGATTCTAACAATATTTTCTAACAAACCTATTTTCCAAAGCACCTGAGGTCAGGACAAGAAGCAATGGATGGAAACTAATCAAGGAGAGATTCGACCTAGAACTAAAGAGAAATTTCCTGACAGAACAATTAATCAGTGGAACGGCTTGCCTCCAGAAGTTGTGGGTGCTCCGTCACTGGAGGTTTTTAAGAAGAGATTTCAGACAGCCACCTCTCTGAAATGGTATAGGGTCTCCTGCTTGAGGTGGGGCCTGGAATAGAAGACTTCCAAGGTCCCTTCCAGCTCTATTCTTAATAATTTGAAATCTCTTTATCCTAAAGATTAACAAAAGGCATCAGATGTAATTTAGTAGAAACCATGGGGTCACAGGTTGTGCCTTCATCATGGATTGGTTCAATGTTTCAGACCAGAATACGCCTTCTATGGTTGTACGTGTCAGGACATAATAAAAATCATCTAGTCCTGGGTAGTTCTTAAAAGTAGGTAGATACAACGTCAGATGAACAACACCACATCAAGTTATTTATTTTACAACAAGAAAGTCCAGTATGTGTAATATGTCATCTCTTGTTCATTTGATGTTGTATTTACGTTTAAGAATTGCTAAGGACCAGATGAGTTTTACAGTGTCCTGATACCTAAAAACCATAGAAGTCAAAGAGTCAACTTTCTTTTCACATAACTAGAAATATGCTTTTATGCTAATCAGTAACAGTTCTTACAAGTGTAAGAACCACTTCATTCAGTAGTGGTTATCCAGAAATAATGTAATAGTGCTGTATGTTGA
Organism: Ahaetulla prasina; assembly: GCF_028640845.1. Taxonomy (NCBI): domain Eukaryota; kingdom Metazoa; phylum Chordata; class Lepidosauria; order Squamata; family Colubridae; genus Ahaetulla; species Ahaetulla prasina. Next base: position 121,254,329 of record NC_080543.1, read on the forward strand.
TTTCTTAAAATATTAATTTGAAATATAACTTTTTCTGTATATATAGTAACACAGTTGTTGAGGATTTTTTTTTTAACAGAATAGGACAACATAGCTACTTCTGAAAGTTTTCAATGTATTTTTTCCCAAATTTTGAATCCATCTCTGTTGGCTCAGTATTGGAAAATGAAGTATTTGATATGAAATGACCTAGCAATTATTTTTTCTCTCCAGACTGTCAGATGGAAGGGCAAAACATCCTTTTTACTGATGGAGAATACATTAATCAGATTGCAGCTTCTAGAGATGTAAGTTAAAATTCCCTCTTGATTTTTTAAAAAAATTATTTTGGGGTTAAAGGGCTGGGCAGCAGATATTAAATATTCAGATGCTAGCCTTAACCCTGTCTGTATTGTAGATATTCTTGCCAGCTTGAGAAATATATTTCCAGATTATTTCATGCAGAACAGCTTACTTTTAATGATGTAGGTGTTGCTATGTCAATTATCATTTACACCAAGCAATCGGTCAGAAAAAAACCAGGGACAGCATTAACTTCCTTGCCATTGAGATTTATACAATATGGATATTATTTTATCAGCTGAAATCATGTTAGCTTGGTTGCCTGTGCAATGTCAGAATGTTTTTAAAGTTAACATGCTTGGAAATTAGGCAGTGATGCCTACCAGTGGTGGATTTCAAAATTTTTTACTACCAGTTCTGTGAGTGTAGCTTGGTGGGCGTGGCAGGGGAAGGATATTGTAAAATCTCCATTCCCATCCCACTCCAGGGGAAGGTTACTGCAAAAATCCCCATTTCCTCCTGATCAGCTAGAACTTGGGAGGCAGAGAATAGATGGGGGTGGGGCCAGTCAGAATTTTTACTACCGGTTCTCCAAACTACTCAATATTTCCACTACTGGTTCTCCAGAACTGGTCAGAACCTATTAAAACCCACCTCTGATGCCTACTACTAGTATACTAGTAATGTTCTGAATCTAATTTTCAATTGTAGTGGGAAGTTACTTTTAAAAAGAGGTGCTGGTTCATGTGCCACCAGATCAATAAGCAGTAAATGATAAAAATATCAACTCACATTTGACACGCTTCGATTTAAACGTTGCTCCCTTTGCTCCATTGCTTTCTGCCTAATATGTAGGAGGCGACCAGGTAGAGCCCGAAGGTGGGGTCAAACCTGTCATCAGTTTAGAGCAGTGGTCTCCAATCTTTGCTGCTTCGTGGCCCGGCTTGGAGGGGAGAGGGGAACCAGGCCACGTAAGGGGTGGACTGGTGCATGTGAGTTCATGCAGCTCCACTTACTCGAGAGAAGGGAAGCTTTTGGGGCGCAGTTTTGCACTCCTTCAGGCTTCTCCACGGCAAAAGCCTTTGCAAAGGGACAGAAGGCCTGAAGCAGCACGAGATTGGTCCCCCGAAGCCTTTTGTCTATTTGCAAAAGCTTTTGGCACGAAGAAGAGAAGCCTTTGGGTGTGGGGGGGGCACGGTCTCATGCTCTTTCAGACTCACCAAGGCTGCCTGACACTCCAAAACACTCCTGCGCAAGCAGCCATACTGAATCAGCAAAGCTGAGCAGGGGTGCGCTCGTCCCATTCAGCCTCTGCTCTCACTGCTCCACTTTCGGAGTGGCTTGGTGGCCTGCCTGGGTGGCGGAGAGGAACCAGGTTGCACAAGTAGCAGGCCGATGTGCACGTATATGCAGCTGCACTCTCACAACAGAGAAGAAAAGCCTTTGGGGCGCTGCTCGTGTAAGTGGAGCTATGTGCGCGCACCGTCCCGCCTCTTGCACGGCTCAGTTCCAAATAGGCCACGGCCTGGTAGTGGGCCGTGGTCTGGGAGTTGGGGACTTCTGTTTTAGAGTGGCTATATTCTGACAAAGGCTTCCTGAGACAGTAACAATCACATGCTTAGTCCCAAAAACCCTCCTTTTATTTCAACGGCTGTGAATTATGTTCATTCACAGCCTGTAATGAGTCCCAAGCAGTTTGTGAATAGTATGACAGAATTCTGCCACAGTCTTTTGGGATAAGGCTGATATTTGCAAGGCCAAACGGTGCACAAAGTCAAAACGGAGCTTCAGAGTTTAAACCGACCAGAACGAACAAAGTTGCTTCCTGCAAAAGCTCATGTCCCTTCGCTCCACCTTTATGCCTTATTGGAGGGGCCAATCATCTCCAAGCCTTACTCTCCTTTTGTCTTAATTGTTCTTGCCTTCTGGCAGCTCTGCGCATGTGTGTACTGGGAACAGGCTCCCCCTGTTCCTCTGCCTTACTGACGTCAGACTCTGGAGGCTCCGAAGTCAGCATATAACTCCCAGATGGCCCTGGCCCCATCTCTGCCTCCGATGCAGAGCCCTCGTCGGAGCCTTTCCAGGACTGGCCCATGTTCCTTCCCAGCCTCCTCACTGTCCGACTCTTCTGCCAGCTCCGCAGGCCGGCAGAGGACCACAACAGGCTATGCTCCTATAAGAGATTAAGTCTGGCCTCCTGTAAATTCTGTACACTCATATTTAGCGACAATTTTCCTTGGCTGTAGCTCAGGCAGGGGTATTCCAATTGATTATTGGAAGTGCTGCTATATTTGCTATTCTGATTACTTCCCCTGAAACTGAGATGTTGATAAATACTGAAAACAGTGGAAACAATGTTATTAAACCAAAGAAAGATTAAAAGGGGTACACTATTGTTTTTCTGCACCTTTCAGTTTGGAATTTTTAACTCAAATATGACAAGCCGAACTATAACAACAACAAGCTCTTTGCATGACATCAATACAGGGTGCACGGTATTTGTGAACTATAATTATTTTATCTTGTGAACTTTAGGCATTGCGTTGCACTGCTAAATTAATACAAAAATGATTCATTTGAATAGTGTTGTTTTTTTCGCCAAGTATTTACATGCTACTCCAAAGAATCAATGTCTTTTTAAATGAGATACAGTGCGGAAGAAGCAGGACTATTGATCTGGTATGTTATGTGTTGCAGGATGGCTTCGTAGTTCGGATATTTGCAACCAGTACAGAACCCGCATTACAGCAAGAACTCCAGCTAAAGCTTGCCAGGAAATGCTTACATGCGTGTGGGATCTCGTTGTTTGATCTGGAAAAAGATTTGCACATTATCAGTAAGGAAATGATTTTTCTGTACAGTATTTTGCCTGTTTGTAGAGCATCCCTGAAAATCAAACGTAAGAAGTGAGCAAGCTCAGCAGGTAATTCACTCAGTAGATAGGGGAAAAAAGGTCAATCAATTGTTCTCAAGAAGAGCCTTCTGGAGAGCAGAATTGGCACCACCAGTGGGCAGGGTGGGTGGCCTTTGGCAGCCAGAGTCTGATGTCATGCATCCCAATTGCCAGAGAATTCTCTTTCTCTCTCTCTCTCTCTCCCTCCCCCTCTCTTTCTCTCCCAGTCTTTCTATATCTGTCTGTCTGTCTGTCTTTATCCATCTATCTATCTTGCCTGCCTATTTATTTATCATCTATCATCTCTCTCTCTCTTTCTCTCATCTCTCATCTATCTCTCATCTCTCTCTGTCTCTCTGTCCATCCATCCATCCATCCATATCAGAAACTATCAAAGTTCCAGAAGGAGATTATAAAAAAATGGGGCAGTTCATACTTGCAGTAAACATTAGTTTCCTAAAATAGAAAACAAACCCAAGAGCTGCATATTTTAAAACACAACAGTGCATTCAGTCCAATTTTTGTCCTGGAGCATATGCGCTTTATGTAAAAATGAAATAAAATGGGAAATGGACATGTTGCGATGCAAAAAACAGACCTTCAAAAATTGCACAGTTGTTAATGATGCTGATTTTTCCATGTTTTACCAGCCATTGATTATTTTTATGGGCTTCTGTTTTCCTGGTAGAATGTAATTAATCTCATTAGGCAGGGGTATTCCAATTGATTATTGGAAGTGCTGCTATATTTGCTATTCTGATTACTTTCCCCGAAAGTGAGATGTTGATAAATACTGAAAACAGTGGAAACAATGTTATTAAACCAAAGAAAGATTAAAAGGGGTGCACTATTGTTTTTCTGCACCTTTCAGTTTGGAATTTTTAACTCAAATATGACAAGCCGAACTATAACAACAACAAGCTCTTTGCATGACATCAATACAGGGTGCACGGTATTTGTGAACTATAATTATTTTATCTTGTGAACTTTAGGCATTGCGTTGCACTGCTAAATTAATACAAAAATGATTCATTTGAATAGTGTTGTTTTTTTCGCCAAGTATTTACATGCTACTCCAAAGAATCAATGTCTTTTTAAATGAGATACAGTGCGGAAGAAGCAGGACTATTGATCTGGTATGTTATGTGTTGCAGGATGGCTTCGTAGTTCGGATATTTGCAACCAGTACAGAACCCGCATTACAGCAAGAACTCCAGCTAAAGCTTGCCAGGAAATGCTTACATGCGTGTGGGATCTCGTTGTTTGATCTGGAAAAAGATTTGCACATTATCAGTAAGGAAATGATTTTTCTGTACAGTATTTTGCCTGTTTGTAGAGCATCCCTGAAAATCAAACGTAAGAAGTGAGCAAGCTCAGCAGGTAATTCACTCAGTAGATAGGGGAAAAAAGGTCAATCAATTGTTCTCAAGAAGAGCCTTCTGGAGAGCAGAATTGGCACCACCAGTGGGCAGGGTGGGTGGCCTTAGGCAGCCAGAGTCTGATGTCATGCATCCCAATTGCCAGAGAAT